>NC_085006.1:1812500-2112500 GCF_963854185.1 Sardina pilchardus
CCAACCTATGCGTGTCGTTTGAGACACATAGGAGGGGCAATTAATACAGCATGTTTTAAACAGAAACTACTGACCTTACTCACGTTTTTATGAAGCATATCGGACAACATACTAGTGTACTCGTCATCCCGTAAATGTCACATTATTTCTCGCAATATAACTAGGTCAAACAAATATTTTTGTCCCGTGCGTAACTTCTGATCAAAAAAAAAATCTACCGCATGTAATATTTGTTTCCCTCACTTCGCTGAATATCTGTGGATTCATGTCATACACATGTTTTGTTCATTCAAAATATATGTTGTTCATTCAAACAAGTTGTTGTTAACTCAAATAAGTTGTTGTTCCTCGCAAAACAGTTATTAATTCGGTGATTTATACAGATATTGATCGTGTAATGTGGCCACATCCGGGTTATAGCGTTAGGGACATTTAAACAGCTGTACCAATTGAACCTCCAGCGACTACTGACACTTAAACCTGTTTTGCTTCTAAACTTCAAAACTATGACATTGCATACTTTAGGGTCTGTTTAAGTACGAATTCATCTGTTGTTTGATCATATTATTATTGCATGGCACCCAAAATAGAACTTTTGATCACAAAAAAACTACCGCATGTAAGATTTTACTTACCGTAGACGAAAACCGGTTCCCGCTAATAACTTTTGAATGGCGTGACGTAATTTCACGAGATTTGCCAGGATTGGTAGGTGTTATGTGCTAGACGTAGTGTCAAAATCTGACGGCTCAAGCTTGGATGGTTTTCGAGGAAATCGCTGTGTATCAATTGCCCCATGTCCCAATCGACCCGGCGCTCCCCTACCATTTCGGGTACATAAATAATGTACCTTTTCACCAAGGGACCATATTGTACCTATGGGTACAAAAAGCCCATGGACTGTCACTCAGAAGTTGATAGGGGAGGAGATTCGGGAGCAACCGTTATTTTTTCGTCTCACTCAAAGTATTGAAAGTAATGGAGGAGCAGTTTTCAGCAGAGGAGCTTGGTGTGGGGAAACGTGCTGTGGTGCTGGCATAATCTTTATGGAACAGGAGGCAACGCTATTCAGAGGTAAGATGTAGTTGCAATTTATCGAAATTCAGTTTGTAAATGTTGAATACTGTTAACGGAATCAAATTGTTCGCTTAAAGGCTAACATATTAGCATTCGCTAGCTACGTAGCCCATGTCATGTTAGCTATATTCAGATATTTTGAAACGGTGTTCAGACGCCTTCAGTAATGCATGAGGTAAGGTATAGTTGCAATTTATCGAAATTCGGGTTTGTAAATATTGAATACTGTTAACTGAGTCAAATTGTTGGCATAATAGGCTGACATTAGCATTCGCTAGCAACGTAGCCTATGTTAGCTATGAATATTTTTAAACGGTGTTCAAACGCCCTCGGTAATGCATGACTATCATGATAGATGTTAAGGAAAGGCATTTTGTGTGTGTTTTATCACTGTTTCCCATTTTAATGTGAAGTTAGTGAATACTGTTGAGTCAAATTGGCTTAAAGGCTAACATTAGCACTCGCTAGTAGCAGGCTAACCTAACCTTATGAACCATATGGACCTTATGAAACGGTCTGCTAGCTGCTAACGTTAATCCCTCTCACACAGATAACCACCAAGGCAGAATGTTGGCGTGGAAGTACCTCTAGCAGCTACTCAGAGTGATAGAGAAAACTATGGCTCTGCTTTTACTGAAGGAATGGCTACGTAAGTAACACAACTTGGTCGTTTTTCTTAGTGTATTGATAGTATTTTTCTTATTGATGTTAAATACACATAGAAATGAAAATAATACAGACAATTTTTAGATTGTTTAGTTTGTCCAGGAGAAATTATTGCTTAGGGTCATCTTGTGCTGTTTCATTGTGTCATTTTTTTTAATTTATATTAATGTATTGCATATGCCATTTCTCTCTTAAACGCATAGCGGAGCGGGCAGCTTTATGAATATAAGGTGAAAAGGATGTATGGAGAAGTTTTGGGAGAGTCAGACAGTCCACGGAACTTGCATTGACTTAGCAATGATCTATGCCAGGTGAGTGGATTGACATACTGTAGTTGCATACATGTGTATTTTACACAATCTGTCTGAGGCTATTTATTTGTGTGGTTGAAAATATCTAATTCTGAGGTTTGTGTTTACATTTTGCTTCCAACAGACGTACAACCCCTGCTGTCATTGGTGATACCACTGCTTGAAAATATGTCAACGTCCTGTAGATCAAGTAAGGTTCCAGTCGAAGTCCTCCTGAAGAATTTGTTGGATTTCTGCCAGTTTTTGATATTGAACTTTAGTGCCTTTTGAGACTCTTGGCTTTTTAATGGCACGCCTCATTCTACCCAAATGGAAGGATTGGAGTGTGTTTACAGTATATTGTATATGTTTATAGGCTTGCTAATATTTGCTTAGGCTTTCACATTGTTTTCTGAGATACTTCTCAATTATGTCATTGTGACTCATTGTATCACACTTCAAGACGCGTATCTTTTACTCAATTAGTGTATGCACTGTGAATCCAAACATGAGAATTCTAAGATTATAGCAACTGCAAAGTTACTGCAAGGACAATGTTAGTTTTGTAAAAACCTTAAGTGACAAGCACAAGATGCGATAGTGCTGGGAGCTTTTCTCTTGTAACATTTTAATGCATTTGTAATGGTGACGGTAAGCAGATACTACATTTTCATCTCATATGTTAGTATTAACATGAACTTAAAAGCATGCAAGGTTTTTGTGTGTGAAGTGGTTAACTCAAATATTGGTATAATATAGATCAAGGTTATTAATGTTGATCACCTATGGTGCAAGTTAATCATTTTTTTCCCTCTGCATATAAACACAATGTGGAAGCAAAATATTGAGATCAAACTGTTTTATATTTACACTTACATAAAGAGTTACAACATGTTTTACGTTAAGCATATTGATTAATGTAAGATACTTTGATGTTTTGATATGAATGTGTTTTTAATATGAACATGTTAACTTTTATGTACCTGTATTCATGTGGTGTATTGTGTGTAATATCACAAAGTGATTTTTCTCTCAGAATAAACATTTTAATTTACTTATTGGTTGTGTGAATACATTTCAATTATACCACCTTAAATTTTCACTGGGGTTGTACCCTTAAAGTACAGATTAGTACCTTTTAAGGCTGCTATGCTGTAATGATATACACAGATACATTTCGGTCATTGCAGGTACACAAGTGTACCTTGATGGGTACAAATGGCTAGGGTACCAAACAGTACCTGCATTAGGGGTACATTATTGTACTTCAAAAGGGTACTGCCCCAGCGACAAGCATTTGTACCGATTTAGGTACACACTGGTACTTCCATTTCTGAGAGTGTATGCATTATGTTATATAAAACATTATATTATATTCTGCAGTGCAAAGATGCCCACTAAAGACAGGAAAAGAACGCAGTTTTCTGAAAATTACATTTTGTTCCATGTGCCCTTTTTAAAAATTTGAGCCCCTGCCCCTTCAAAGGTCTCTGCACGCCCCTGACGTTTAATGCCAATCGTGTTTGTAGTTGCTAGGAAGCCACCTACCTGCAGCAGGGGTAATACTAGAGGGGTGGGTAATATGATGCCTGCCTGAGGTAATGCTGGCTTGTCTACTTGAGGGCTGAATTTTCTGGAGTGGAACACTCCACTTACTAGGACAAACAATATGCCACTGGACAAGAAATGCCGGCCTTCCTCAGCAGGGAAAATGGAGACAAAAAAAATACCCAGGTATTCTATAAAAGTATACATGGTTCTTAACTCTTCATAGTCTAACATACAAGTATGCAGTAAATGGGGGTCAGAGTGCACAATCTGTTTACTTGTCAACTATTTGAATACTTTTAATTTTTCTTAGTGGAATACCTGATAACATGGCTGCACAAACAAAAATTCAACATGGCATGATGTCGACTTCACATTTTCTGTTTTTTGAGTTTACATATCAGCTTTGCAAATGATAAGGGCCATGCAGCTACATCTAATGAGCAACAAAGTGTTGGAACTGTAGTGATCACAGGTCAATTTGCTTTACTTGATTGTTTGTCTGTTAACAGTTGCCAGGGTTATGGTAAAGCATCAATACTCTGGCAGGAATTCAGAGAAGGTTCCAGGGTCCAGCATATTCCCCACAGACGATTAATCTGTGTTCTGATACACAACATGTCTTTGATTCCAATATTTCTTGATATCCTTGAGCAATTTTATGTAAGGGACAATGGCCACCGAGGTGTTCCGTTATACGAAATTAATGGATGAGGTGGTGTTTACAAAGAAGTTGACTTGTACAACTTTCTTTGGCCCTTTGGCTTGTTAGATTCCATTGTTGTAAAGCCTGCTTCCAGGCTCAACCGTCGTCCTACTATAGAATTTTTTTTTTTACCAGATCTACTTCATACAGTAGGTGTCCTGTTTATAGAGAAGAATTAATAGCCACCCCACCAGCCAATCAGAAAAGAGTATGTCTTCTCTCTGGGTGATATAACAACAGATAGAGCAGGGTCAGGGTCAAAGCTCAAACATAGCTGTCAATTTTGAATCATTGATGTTTCTTCCTATATGTATCTCCAATTGTTTTTCATTGCCCCTGTTACTCATGGGCTCTCTTTGAATGTTTAACACTCTGTAAAGCGCCATGAGAAATGTGTAATGTTTTGGCGCTCTATAAGTGAAATTAAATTGAAACTGAAATGCAAGACAGCCTTTTGTCAACATTTATTTTCAGAATTTTCAATAATCCCGTAGGTATATTATTACTACTATTTGTGAGAAATGAATGCAGTCTTTCACATACAGTGAATGCATGTAAATGTAATGCCATACATGTCTTTTCAGCATTTTCTCTGAGATTGATGGGCTTGCTGAGGTGTGTATGGTGAAGGGCATAGGAATCAGAACAGAGGTAGATGGAATACCTCCTCGAGTTGCCCCTTTAGGTTTTTCTGGCCACCTAAGCCCTGCTGAGTGGCTTGAGAGAGATCCGACGAGGCAGGAGAAGCGCAGACATTCCCTGGCTCTGCCTGGCTGTACAAAATTGAGCGTAGGACACCACTTCATACCTGACTCCACTATTGGCCTCTGCAAGCAGAAGGTATGAAATGGCATTGATTCTGTGTGATGTATTTTAAATAATGCATTGTGATAAATAATATGACTGACAATCGGTTGGGATGCAAAGAAAAATCCTCATTTGGACTGATGAGATCAAATTTTTGTCTTTACTATGTTTGCATGGAGGTGGATCTGTTGTATAGCTTGTGTTGCTATTAGAAAATAATAAATCCAAAAGGTTGTATTATCCTGGGCAAAGTGTGCCTTTGTAATGAGGTAATCGGCCTGATACCCTGAGATTCCAGGAAAGCGGATGAATGCCAAATTGTCTGAATAAATGTGAAAAGTTCATGTGGATGTGCCTTCCTGGTGACTACCTACTACTTTCCCCTTTTTGAACTATTTGAAGTGCTCAGAGCTCATAAACTGGTTGGTAAGTGAAAGCTTGCATGAGTCAAATTAATTGTTTGCCTCCTCTTACTCAGTCCAGGAGGTTCATCTTTATTTTGTCACTCAGAGAGTGTGAAGTGTGGCCTGGGAATATCCATACAAACCTTTGGCAAATTTTGGATTTGCTCTGCAGGTCTGTCTGGCCACGAGACCATTGACACCCATTTCCAATGTTCCTAAAACCCAATTACAATTGCTAATCTATATGATAGGCCTACATATTTTTGCTATTAATTGACTACATTTATAACCTTTGTTTACAAGAATGCTGCACTTCTGAAACGTATTTGGTAAGAGTTTAATGCATCAATTTAAGTTTAATTTTACTGCTGGATGTCGTAAGTCAATGAACTCTTTCCAGACCCACTTTCAATCTCAGTAGACTGTGCATGACAGGCTCTTCCTGTACACACATTTATTTCCGTTTGAGTGTTAACTGTATTGTAAAGGCATATTTTTCGTTAAATTCTGCTCCTTACACACTGCAAAAACGGCTTATCTAACCAAATCGAACCAAGTCATCATCTCAATCTAGTTGGTATAGTTTTAAGTATAAAGAGATGTACCTAGCACTCTCTCGTAAAATCATTTGACTTCATTTCAGAAGAGTTTGATTTATATTACATATCTCAAATTTGTCTGTCAGTGCGTTGAGCAAACTTGTCTTGATAAGACTCCTTAAAATAAGTCAAAGCGTTCTTACTTGTCAAGTCAAAATGGTCTTTTGAGGGTGTGCTACAGTAGGTAGTGGAAGTCTCTTCATACTAAAACAATACCAAATAGATGATGATTTGATCTGAATAGAAGATAAATAACACTTGGTTAGACTCGGTTTTGCTGTGCATCTTCACCCAGACACTAAGGGCCAGATGTACAAACTCTTTTGTGCCCATTTCAAGTGGTTTTTTTTATTATTATTATTTTTTAAAGCAATACAATGTCGTTTTTCAACCTACATAATAGACTTCCAAGACCCTTGTGCATCAACTTAAAAAAGGTTCAATGACGCATCTGCCATAGCCTGACGAGATCTGTATAGCTTTTACTGGCTCTAGGGAACTTCGGGGTTTGGGTAGTAACCAAACCCTGTTCTGAGGTAAAAGTGCACACTGCCTGTCGCGTGATTCTTGACCTGGTGGCAAAGTGGCCTGGCAGCACCCATGATAGTTTTGTCTGGGCCAATTCTGCGGTGGGAGAAGAAGCAGAAAGAGGGTATTATGGCCAGAGCGTGTTCCTCGGGGACAGTCTCCGAACATACCTCCTCAGCCCTGTCACCAATCCACAGACACAGGCTGAAGAAGTATTTAATGCCGCACATGTCCGCACCCGCCTCGTGGTGGAGCGCACAACCGGCCTCTGGAAGCTTTAGGTGCTGTCGTGGAAAAAATGTTCCACTATGCGAATCCATTATCACTAATTAATACTTAACACTTAACTATATACTAAATAGCACTCTGGAACAAAGCGTCCGTAGGAGACAATACAGACAGGAGACTTCTGTAGACTGTTGATCTTTATTCTCCATATTGCAATGATAGTACAGCGAAAACAAAGTTTCAGGCTGACAGTCAAGACAATAGAGGGAGAGTGAGGTGTCGTCCGCTGGGCTGCCCGATGAACGTCCTACCTAAGATGGCGGGGTCTAATCTTATATACCTAAAGCACATTTCTTGGTGTCCACGCTCGCATCACCCCATATTCTTTTAGCCAATCAGCGTAAAGTTTATGTCATTTTCCTCGGACCTTGTGTTCTTGTGTTTCTTTGCTTTGATATGTCAGGGGATGATATAGATTCTCTCTCAGCAACTTTCTTCTTGACATCTCTATTATGGATGGTTGTTGCAAAGTGGTCCAAATTAGTTGTGTAGCGAGTTTTCTGGTGCCTAGGACAGTGTGCCTCACATTGTCCTCTCTCGGACCCCGCCAGCGGATGACATCCCCTCTCCCTTGATCATGAAGATTCACCTGGTCCTTTCTCGGACCCGGCCAGCGGATGACCTCCCCTCTCCCTTGAACATGAGGGTTCAGCCCTAATATGGCTTTTCCGTCCCATATAACTCTTTGGTTTGCTTAGATGGTCAGTTAAGATATTCTAGATGAAAGTGCATTCAGCAAAACCAGATGCTAATGCTGGTGCTGATGTTTGCGGAAAAATGCCAGACACAGGAACACATAAGAACATACAGTACTGTATGCAGTAGGCCCCATGTTACAGCTTATGAACCACACTAAGATCAAAGGCAGTAGGCCCAATTTTAAAGCTTATGAACCATGAATGCATCCTGTGAATTCTGACTAAAATATCACATATAATCTGAAAACCACCACAGTGCCTGCACAAGTCGGCAGGAGGACTGCGGATGAAACCACACAGCTGTTGCGCAGTCATGGTGGTAACAACCATGCTCCACAACATGGCTGTTCGAAAAGGTGCACCTTTGCCGGAGGACGAGGACGAGGAAGACGAGGAGGAAATTGGGGTTAACCATCCTAGGGCTGCTCTCCACGCTGCCGGGGTTCAATCAAGGCGGTTGCTTATTCAAAATGTTTTTATAGTCCGGCAGCCAAATGCCATAATTTAGGTGAACCTGGTTTTGTCGGTTAAAGTTTTTTTTTCTTCTGCGGAATCTAGTAGACTAGGGCTACCTCTTCTCTACCCTTTATGCAGATCAGAGTACGGCCTCGCTGCATTAATGTCAATGGGAGACTTATGGAATGTTATCAATAAATTAGTCATTATGGATTTCTGGATTTGTTGACGGTATTTTGGAATATTTTGTCATAATCTGTACGTTTTTCCGATCATTTCAAGCCTAAAAGTGTAATTTTTAGTGTATGGATTTGTTAAGAAAATAACTTAATATCAGACCATGCTGCTGCTGGTTACTCTCTGGTTGCTAGCTAGTTGCTGGTTCCTAGCTAGCCGCCTACCTAAGGTAACATTTTAAACGGAGCAGTGTCATTTCTTTGAAATGACAACTATGAATAACATTATTGACATTAAAGTGGGTAGTTTATAGAGATTGAGAACGTGACGTAAAACGCAACGCATTTTGGGAATAGGTGGCCCAAAACTTAAGTTGTTTTACTGACGTGCGGGAATAACGAAGTGCAGTTGTTGAATTGCCGTTTACCTGCTGTGTTATAAAATTCAATAGAGTAACATGAAGCTTATCTTTTATCATTTTCCAGCGTGGAAAAATAATAGTACACGCCATGTTTCAGAGGTGACAAAAAGGCGAGGAATGGCATGGATAGCAGCAGTAAGGAAGCGCAAGATTATGTTCTGTTGTTTTTTTTTTTAAAGATTATTTTTTGGGCTTTTTATGCCTTTAATTGGACAGGACAGTAGAGAATGACAGGAAGTGAGTGGGAGAGAGAGTCGGGGTGGGATCCGGAAAGGACCCGGGGCGGGAATCGAACCCGGGTCGCCGGCGCACGGTGCAGGTGCCCCAGCCAGTTGCGCCACTGCCGGGGCCATGTTCTGTTTTTCACACAATTTTTTCACGCTTAGTTTTCATTATTATCATGCCAGATCATAGACCCAGAACACTAGTTTACATGGGCTGGCATCAGGCGAGCCAAACCTACCGATAATTCTTTGTGTTTTGATGACATTGGTCACATGTCTTAGCGATCTCTATACTCAAGTGAACTTGCAACGGTATACATTTTAAGAGTCTTTCAACTGTTAGTGACCTGACAGCTGTATTGTCATGGTTACTGCCATTAGCGTCCGCTAGCTAGTTAGCTCAGTTCACAGACTAATTAAATTATTCATTCCGTGTCCTATAGAATGATTCATTGGTATCATGCATGATTTTAGACAGAAATACTGTAATCACAATTATGTTTGTATGTTGTTATTGCTTATAAAGAGCTTAAGTTTATTTAGTGACGTCGCACTTATGCAGACCGGAACTGTCCCTTTTTGCTCCCATAGTAACGTATTGCGTTGCAGTATCTTGATAGTAATGAAGGATCTTTTGTGAAGCCTTTCTTGTCCAATGTGTTGACTATAAGGCGGACTACAGGTGAATATGGTAAAAAGATTAACAAGCAGATATCACTATGAAACTTCACCAGTTGATTACTTAGATCAATATGAAAAATAAATGTATTACAAGTTTTCTGAAATTGAATGTTTAAATATGCAAATTAGGTATGATGTAATTAGATATGCGCTGATTTGCATAAACTTAAAAAGATCAAATCTGAACATTGGATAAAGCCAGTTTCATTTTTTTTCTTTTCATTTTGCTGACATAAGAGATGAAAAGTATTTTAGAGAGGGAATTATGGATATCTTGTTTAGTTATTCAGGAAATCAGGAAATACTATGCCAGTCATGTTTGTGTGGAATAAAATGTCATGTAATATATTAACAAACCCCTCTGTAAAAACCTTCTAAACATGGTTAGGTATAAGACTGAAAAGTTTGGTTTATGTAGATGCTTGTGAAGTGGAGATTTTGTTCTCAGAGTGAGAGAGGAAACTCACCCATGGGTGATAGCTAGCATGGCCGCCTACACATTGGAAAAGAAAGGCTTAATATACAAAATTGCCCAAGGGAAACAGACAACTGTTTATCCCACTGTTTATCCCACCCCTCCGATTGAGCCCTGTCTACGGTGAGTGTCCAGACCCTACATCTTGATGTGGGTCTGGCTCGTCAGGCTACTAAGGTGTGGCTTCGGGACTCTATAGTGCCACCTAGCAGCGCACTGTCTGTTGTGGTTGACACAAACATTCACGAAAATGAACCAAATTTGGTGGGCTTGTGTGTTATTGCTATTGCTAGTCAGAGACAGAGCTCTGGCCTAGGGTGTGGCTTAGGGGCTTTATAGCGCCACCTAGCGCATTGTCTGTTCTGGTTGACACACACATTCACGAAAATGAACCAAATTTGGTGGGCTTGTGCGTTATTGCTATCGTTAGTCAGAGACAGAGCTCTGGCCTAGGGTGTGACTTAGGGACTCCATAGCGCCACCTAGCGCATTGTCTGTTGTGGTTGACACATACATTCACGAAAATGAAACAAATTTGGTGGGCTTGTTTGTTATTGCTATAGCTATTCAGAGACAGCGCTCTGGCCAAGGGTGTCTAAGGGACTGTATAATGCCACCTAGCGCATTGTCTGTTGTGGTTGACACACACATTCACAAAAATGAACCAAATTTGGTGGGCTTGTGCGTTATTGCTATCGATGGTCAGAGATAGAGCTCTGACCTAGGGGGTGGCTTAGGGACTCTATAGCGCCACCTAGCGTGTTGTCTGTTGTGGTTGACACATACATTCAGGAAAATTGACCAAATTTGGTGGGCATGTGTGTTGCTCATGCACATGCCCACCAACCCGCACATGTTGCTTTGTTAGATTCCGAAATGTCACAGGTCTCTGCACCGCAGGTGCTCGGGTCCGTCATCGCCGCTTGCGGCTAAATTTTTTTGTTTGTTCCTGTTCTTGTTGTTATTAAAAAACACTTGTTCAACATATTGAAAATGTAATAAACAAATGTAGTGAAAACCCAAAAATGTATCATCCTTTCTATACTGTTAAGTCTTTTCTTGAAACAGTTGATTGAGTTACAAGTGTGTTATCGAAACAGTGGGTGTCCTGAACAAACTGTTGAACAAACACACTTTTAATATTTTGGCTGTTATTGATTGTTATTTGTTTATGTACAGTATTTTTGACATGTTGACATGGCTAGTCTTAAAATAGTCTTAAAATATTAGCCTACTAAAGCTGTGTAGTGGCCATTAGGCCCTTTCTTCAAAATAAACTAATTAACAGATTGAATGCATTGATCTAACTTGCTTTTAAGGTATTAGCCGTTACTGGTTGCCATTATACTTATTTGCTAGATGTTTATGGCTTACTCTTAAAATTGTGAAGGCTATGTGGTAGGCCTATATTTAGGGGTGGCCACCTTCATCTCATCAAGATAGCGGCAGAGGACACTGAACATCTCAAATACCTACGGTAACATAATTGTAAGTAGCCTGTTAAGTGGCAATGTTAGAACTAGCCTACCAAAGAAGAATAGGCTAGGCTACTATATTTCAGAACGATGTTTGCAGAGCAATTAAACTTGCAATATGTCAGGGGCACTAATGTAACTAATGTAGCACTAACCCACGTCATAGCACTTAAAATTTAACCTGTGTTTGGTTTGGTTTGATGTTTCCCGTGTGTGGCATGTTTTTGGTTTGTTTTGATGTTTCATGACATCAAAACAACATGACATTGGAACATGCCACAAGTCGATTAATCCAGTGACATGTCTTTACATGCCACTGGCACGTGTCACATGTCAGTTAATCATCTAAGCCCTACTGCCTGTTCTGTCAGTCAAAAGATGCCCAACTATGTAATGTTGTGTTGCAGTGTTATCTTGAATGAGTTGGAATTTATCAAACCAAATTCTGTTTCTTACTGTTTTTCTTTAGACTGAGCAGAGAGTGTCTTTAGAAAATCTCAAAAAACTTCAAATGGCTTTTGAGGTATGTTTTTGTAACTGTATTGCACTCAATAATTACAATGACAATGATAAAATGAGAAATCGAAGAACTTACATAACAGTAAACTCTATACTCCTCTAGGACTTGGAAATGACTGGAACATCAATGGATCTTGCAAATTTTAAGCGGACCATGATGATGTGTTTAAGCCTGGAAAATATAGTAAGAGATTACAAGTAATGAGATTACTTATTTGATTGACCCCGTTCATCATCGAAATAGATCAAACGGAAGTCATTCACTCACTCCCCTAGATGTGCTGCATGAAGTGCTGGAAGGTAGCTGGTGACTTACAACGGCCAAATGGCATTTTATTCCCACTGATATAGGCCCATGAGTGTTGTAAATACTGTATTTTCTTTGTCTTGGGGATGGACCTCCACCTGCCAGTAGCCACTGGCCAGGTCCAGCGTAGAGTACCACGTCTATTCATAAAAGTGTAGCCTATCGCTGTACCTCCATTATCGTGTTTTCCTCCAGCTATTTCTCTACCGAATATAAGGATTTGCTTATATAACATCAGCCAACACTTCAAGGGCCACTACAAAGTATCTAGGGGGCCGGATCCGGCCCGCGGGACGCTAATTGAAGAGCCCTGCTATAGTGCCACCTAGCAGCGTGTTGTCTGTTGTGGTTGACACAAACATTCACGAAAATGAACCAAATTTGGTGGGATTGTGTGTTATTGCTATCTCTAGTCAGAGACAGAGCTCTGGCCTAGGGTGTGGCTTAAGGACTCTATAGCACCACCTAGCACATTGTATGCATCAACCACAACAGACATTCACGAAAATGAACCAAATTTGGTGGTTTTGTGTGTTATTGCTGCCGCTACTGAAAGATAGAGCTCTGGCCTAGGGTGTGGCTTAAGGACTCTACAGCGCCACCTAGTGTGTTGTTTGTTGTGGTTGACGTGTACATTCACGAAAATGAACCAAATTTGGCGGGCTTGTGTGTCATTGCCATCACTAGTCAGAGACAGAGCTCAGGCCTAGGGTGTGGCTTAGGGACTCTATAGCACCACGTAGCGTGTTGTCTGTTGTGATTGAAATATATATTCACAAAAAATAACCAAATTTAGTGGGCATGTGTGTTGCTCATGCACATGCCCACCAACCCACACATGTTGCTTTGTTAGATTCCGAAATGTCACGTGGCCGCACCGCAGGTGCTCGGGCCCGCCATCGCCGCTTGCGGCTATATTTTACATTTAGATTTTAAATGGTAGATAACAATGTCTAACAAATGCAGTCTGGGGATGTTTGACTTATATTGATATTTCCTTCACTCTGTTAATTCTCTGGATGTTACAGAAAGATGCACAAATCCAGAAGCTCTTCATGAAAATTGACTACTCTGGCCAAGGCAGGATTCAGTGGGTATGAATTGAAAGACGTTTCCTGTAGAAAACATTTCAGAAGAAACAGAAGTATTGCTGACTACTTAGTTTCAGTGTGTGGGTCATACTATATTACATGAATACATTGATATTAATTATATGTAGACAGTTGTGGTCATATACAGATACATGGATTCTACAAGACATGCCTTGATGCTTAATATTGATCCTTTCCTGTAATCAGCATTGAGGCATAGAGACATAATGGGTCATGTGCAGCATGGGCGGGGGGGTCTAGGTTTAGACATAAGTAAACCTTTGTGGAGCAAGGCTTCTGCAGGAGAAAGGAGGAAAATGGTTGTGGAGGAAATGCATAGGCAGGAGGAGACTGTTAGATGTACCAAGACAGTATCACAGGCAAGACAAGGGCAGTGGGTAAACTGGGAAGGGGTGGAAAAAAAGCAGATTAAATGGAAAGATCTATGGGGCATGGATGCTGGCAGGATTAGATTTATGTTAGGTGCTACATATGATGTGCTCCCATCTCCCAAGAACTTAAGTCAATGGTTTGGTGAGGATGATAAATGTACACTTTGTTCGTGTGTGGGCAGCCTCCACCATATCCTATCAGGGTGCAAGGTAAGCCTCACCCAAGGGCGCTATACATGGCGTCACAACCAAGTACTGAAATGCTTAGCAGCAGCAATTGAGGATAAGCGGAGAGAAGTTAATTCATTAGCAGCAAGTAAGGATGTTAAGCAAATTAACTTTGTACGTCAGGGGGGTCAACAGCGTTCCACGAAGGCCAGGTGTAAAAACGGCTCTTTGGTTAATGGAGCGGGGTGGGAAATGAAGGTTGATCTAGGCCAGCAGATGGCAGTACCTTCGCATATAGTGAGCACTAGGTTGAGACCGGACCTTCTTCTGTTCTCAGATAGAGATAAAGTGGTTTACATGGTCGAGTTAACTGTTCCTTGGGAAGACAGAGTAGAAGAGGCCAATGAGTTAAAGAGAGCAAAATACACTGAAATAGCAGAGGAGGCAGCGCAGCGAGGTTGGAGTGTGAGATTAAGGCCTATTGAAGTTGGTGCACGAGGGTTTGTGGCCAGATCTGCTATTGGCTTGCTGTCTGAGTTGGGCATTCGTGGACGAAGTCTAAGGCAAGTGGTTAGTAACATGTCTTTGGCAGCAGAACGAGCAAGTGAATGGTTGTGGGTAAGGAGAAACTCTACTTCCTGGGGTAAGGTAAGTTAGCTGGCTTATTTGTTTTGTGTTTGAGACACGGTGCCTAGGTTTATGGTTTTTAAGTGTATGGTTCAGTCCACACCGACGGGACGGACCATGCCTAGGATAGTTAAGAGTATTTGGTTATTTTGTGATGGGGGTGGTAGCATGTAGCGCAAGCTAAGACAAGCAAGTTGGCTTGTTGCAATGTGGTAGTATGGAGGCAGCATGTGGTGGTAGCATGTAGCGTAACACAAGCTAAACTAGTGGTAGTATGGAGGCAGCATGTGGTGGTAGCATGTAGCGTAGCACAAGCTATACTAGCTGGTTTGTTTGTTGCAATGTGGTAGTATGGTGTGTTGGCTTGTTGCAATGTGGTAATATGGAGGCAGCATGTGGTGGTAGCATGTAGCGTAGCACAAGCTAAACTAGCTGGTTTGTTTGTTGCAATGTGGTAGTATGGTGGCAGCATGGAGGGGAGTGTCTCCAGGACGCTGGTTTCACTGTTAAGCCTTCATGAGGTGTCGTGGGCCTAACTTAACGAAACATCGGTGAATGAGGGTGCCCACTTGATAACTCCAATGACATGCTGTATACCATATACTGCTGTGGGATTGGCCATCTGTCTTGTGTTTGTGACCATTGGTTAACAGGTTGGTGGTTAGCCTGCTTCTTTAAGTTAATTTTGGACAGGGGCTTCTTAATGTGTGTTTGCCTTGGATTTTGGCACAAGGGATTTTAAGAGTCATTGCACGAGAAAACCAGGCAGAACAAGCAGGAGGTGGGAAGAAGGGGGTCGGCCAAATCGGCTCATACTTTGTATATGTGATAAGTATGTGGAACTATGAACAGCCATATACTTAAAACCCTCCAGCTCTTTTTTGTTATGGAGTTCTGGGACCCCTCTCAGAGACCCTCAAAAATCCAACAATTCATGGATGAAAATGACTGAAATTGCCATTTCTACCCTGATTATCCTGATAAAGATATGAACACGAGCTTTATGTTTCCATAGAGCTTAGGTAGAATAGTTTTAAAGACCAAAAGGTGCACTAGGGGGTTATCTGCACCACTGAAAGCAGAATTTTCATCCCTCTAAAATTGGTCATTTTTAGGAGGCATTATCTCACATTCGCAGTGGCTTTGGTGGATGGTTTTACTGTTGCTGGACAGAGGAACATCTTCTGATTCAAAAACAATGGTCGTCTAATTGGGCCACACATAATGTGCGCCGTGCCAGGAGGGTCTTTCCGGTATTTTTTCGGATTTTGGAGTATAATAAACCAGGTAATAATATCTCACTATAGGGTAATTTATGGTCAATTTTTGTGTCACTGTATGACAAATTGTTAAAGAAAGCTTTAATTAACTAGAAAAGCACTCAAAGAGTGCAGACCTCTGCATGCATTGATGCTCTTGGTTGTCATACATTTGAAACTAGACTATTCAGATCGTCACCGAGTGGCCATACCATGCCATTACATCGCAAACATCTGGCATTAAATCTGTTTGTGATGCAATGCCATGGTATGGCCATGTGATGGCGATCTGAATATGTTTTATCATAGGCCAAAACACGACAAATTCTGCTAAAGACCCTCCTGGCACGGCACACATTATGTGTGGCCCAATTAGGCGACAATTGTTTTTGAATCAGTAGATGTTCCTTTCTCCAGCAACAGTAAAACCATCCACCAAAGCCACTGCGAATACGAGATAATGCTTCTTAAAAATGACCGAAATTTAGAGGGGGGGACATTCTGCTTTCAGTGGTGTAGATAACCCCTCGGTGCACCTTTTGGTCTTTAAAACTATGCTACCTAGGCTCTATGGAAATATAAAGCTTATGTTCATATCTTTATCAGGATAATCAGGGTAGAAATGGCAATTTCAGTCATTTTCAGCCATGAATTGTTGGATTTTTGAGGGTCTCTGAGAGGGGTCCCAGAACTCCATAACAAAAAACAGCTGGAGGGTTTTAAGTATATGGCTGTTCATAGTTCCACATACTTATCACATATACAAAGTATGAGCCGATTTGGCCGACCCTCTTCTTCCCACCTCTGCCTGGTTTTCTCATGCAATGACTCTTAACATCTAATCTGTGTATTAATGTAATGCCTAATATGATCAGATACTTCGATAACATTAATTATGCTCTAAAAGGAAACCATCTGCCTTCCTCAGGATGAAGTGTGTACCTATATACAAATGGAGTCCATAGAAAAAGAGAAATGCACACAGCGCTGCAAGCAAGTGGCATTTACTGTCCCTGCCACCATTAAGACCTTAGGCCACGGCGAGCCAATCCTAAAACTCCACAACACCCCGGACAAGACAGTGGTCAGCCTGCGTGAGGATGGCACAGTGTGCTACTGGAGCTCAAAGCTTCAACTCAAGAAGAGCAAGCGTGTGTTTGTGAGCAGCAGTTTGATAACAGTTTAACACACTTAACACAACCATCTCTCCCTGAATTGTGTAATCTAGATTATCATTTATGTCCTGTAATTAGGGCCCGAGCACCGAGGTGCGGCCACTGAAAGTGGCTGCACCGGAGGTGCAAGGCCCTATTGTTTTTGCTCAGATTATTCTTATTATTATTATTATAGTATAATTATCTTACCAGTAACATTTTTCACCAACTTGGCATGCTCTAAAACTCTTGCAATTTAGCTGGCATATGTAGAATTGCATTTGATACTCAGACACAGAGCTGTGGCCTAGGGTGTGGCTCAGGGACTCTATAGCGCCACCTAGCGCGCCGTCTACTGTGGTTGACACATACATTCACGGAAATGAACCAAATTTGGTGGACATGTGTGTTGTATTATTCTGAACAAGTTTTACATTTAAACTATATAGTGAATCTTAGAGGAATTTGAGTTATGATTATGATTATGATTTTTGCACATCACGTATTTTGAAATACTTCTCCTAGACGGTTTATCGAAATCATGTCATATCAGCACTAAAATGATCTTGAGGGGTTGCCCGAGAGGAATTGCGACCAGATTTTTGAATTTTTGAAGTATATTGAAATGGCGAAGGTTTGAATTATGGCGTTTTATTAAGAAACAGGAAGTTGGTGTTATAGGCAGAAAAAAGGTTAGGAATTGGATGTTTTTTGGCAGCTACATGTGGAATTGCTTCTGCTAGTCAGAGACAGAACTCTGGCCTAAGGTGTGGCTTTGGGACTCTATAGCGCCACCTAGCAGCATGGTATCTGTTGTGGTTGACACAAACATTCACGAAAATGAACCAAATTTGGTGGACTTGTGTGTTATTGCTACTACTAGTCAGAGACAGAGCTTTGGCCTAGGGTGTGGCTTAGGAACTCTATAGCGCCACCTAGCACATAGTCTGTTGTGGTTGACACATACATTGATGAAAATGAACCAAATTTGGTGTGCTTGTGTGTTATTGCTATTGCTAGTCAGAGACAGAGCTCTGGCCTAAGGTGTGGCTTCGGTACTCTATAGCGCCACCTAGCAGCATGTTATCTGTTGTGGTTGACACAAACATTCACGAAAATGAACCAAATTTGGTGGACTTGTGTCTTATTGCTATGGCTAGTCAGAGACAGAGCTTTGGCCTAGGGTGTGGCATAGGGACTATATAGCGCCACCTAGTGCGTTGTCTGTTGTGGTTGACACATACATTCACGAAAATGAACCAAATTTGGTGGACTTGTGTGTTATTGCTATCGGTAGTCAGAGATGGAGCTCTGGCGTAGGGTTTGGCTTAGGGACTCTATAGCGCCACCTAGCGTGTTGTCTGTTGTGGTTGACACATACATTCAGGAAAATTGACCACATTTGGTGGGCGTGTGTGTTGCTCATGCACATGCCCACCAACACGCACATGTTGCTTTGTTAGATTCCGAAATGTCACAGGTCTCCGCACCGCTGGTGCTCGGGCCCGCCATCGCCGCTTGCGGCTATATTTGTATTATTTATCACTTCTTCAGCTTTTAATGATTTCCATACTGCCAGGACGTTCCTGAGTTTTTATATTTATGCAATGTATCTGTCCAATGTTTTTTTCTCTCTTTTAGCATGAGAGACCAATGAACAGGAAACCAAAGTGGGCCACTGATTTCATCCTGATGCCACAGTATAACAAACTGCTCGTTGGAACAGGGTAGAGGAAATTCATCTCTTTTTACCCTTTTGCTTATGATAATGCAGTGTGGATTGACAGTTACAAAAGTGTAGCAGGCAGGTAATGTGTTGGAACACAGGCATGGGCCAGGAGGGTGTGGCTTAGGGACTCTATAGCGCCACCTAGTGTGTTACCTGTTGACATACACATTCACGAAAATTAATCAAATTTGGTGAGCTTGTGTGTTATTACTGCCGCTAGTCAGAAACAGAGCTCTGGCCTAGGGTGTGGCTTAGGGACCCTATAGTGCCACCTAGCGCATTGTCTGTTGTGGTTGATGCATTCACGAAAATTAACCACATTTGGTGGGCATGTGTGTTATTGCTACCACAAGTCAGGGATAGAGCTGCCTAGGGTGTGGCTTAGGGACTCTATAGCGCCACCTAGCACATTGTCTATAATGGTTGACACATACATTCACAAAAATTAGGTAGGCTCGTGTGTTATTGCTGCCGCTAGTCAGAGACAGAGCTCTGGCCTAGGGTGTGGCTTAGGGATTCTATAGCGCCACCTAGCCTGTTGTCTGTTGTGGTTGACACATGCATTGATGAAAATGAACCAAATGTGGTGAGCATGTGTGTTGCTCATGCACATGCCCACCAACAAGTACGTGTTGCTTTATTAGATTCCGAAATGTCACGGGTCCGCACCACAGGTGCTCGGGCCCACCATCGCCGCTTGCGGCTATATTTATATAATGGCTTTGAATTTAAAATTCTGAGTTTGCTGCATGGTCATTCATGTAATTTTATTTAATTTCATTCAATTCATCCATGCATTTGGGAAGAAAAAGACGACCAAGATAAATGTTACTACCAAAATCCTCTAAGGCAAGTCTTGTCATTTGGCAGCCACCCTCCTGGCAACAACGAGATAAGGCTCGCTAACACCCCCTTATGTGACTCATCACCTGCGTGAAGCTGGCCCCCCATGTTATTCAAAAATGTTTAAAAACACTGCCATTCGTTTGTGCTACGTTTGTGCCGTAAAAATTATCGTTTGTGCTGTTAAGGGTTTTAAGTCATTCAACTTTACTTTTTCTGGACAGTGACGTCACCCCCATACCTGTCCAAATTTCCCCAAAATAGTCTTAATCGTTTGTGCTACGTTTGTGCTGATTTGTGCTGTTAAAAGTAACATTTGTGTTACTATGTTTTTTAAGCTATTCCACTTTATTTGTTACACGCGTGACGTCACCCAGCCCCCCATCAATGTCCAAATCTTCCAAAAATGGTCTCAATCGTTTGTGCTACATTTGTGCTGATTTGTGCCGTTAAAAGAAACATTTCAAATGACAAAGCGTGATAACTTAAAAAGCATAGCTGAACAAATGTTTTTACGGCAGTAGTAGCACAAATGTTTCTTTTAACGGCACAAATCAGCACAAATGTAGCACAAACGATTGAGACCATTTTTGGAAGATTTGGACATTGATGGGGGGCTGGGTGACGTCACTGGTCAGAAAATGTAAAGTTGAATGACTTAAAACCGTTAACAGCATAAACGATACATTTTACGGCACAAACCGGCACAAACGTACCACAAACTAATTGTTTATTTCATACAGGGAAAGAGAAATTCAGTTTTTTGAGATGTCCTCGCTTGAGCCATATTGCCAAATCAGTTCTTTGGAGACGGTGCCTCTGCAGCTAGACTACTGGTGAGTTCTAAGTATGTTAAAGGAACACTTCACCGTTTTTTCATATTAAAACTATGTTATTCCCACGAGTTGATACATACCCCTCATGTTTCAATGTGTGCACTCACTGGCTCCGGTGCGTGATACTACTTTGATAGCACTTAGCTAGCCCAGTTCATTCATTAGAATCCAAACAGAGATGAAGTTAGAAGCGACCAAACACCTCCATGTTTTCCCTATTAAAATACAGTTGCACGAGTAGTCACACGACCAAGTATGGTGAGACAAAATAAAACGTGGTGCATTTCTAAGCAGGTAAGAGCAGGCGCAGTAATATCCTCACTCCAAAGTGAAACTGAAAGTGCAAGAGTGAGGATATTACTGGGCTGAGTCTAAGTGCTCTCAATTGTTATTCCGCCACACAATATAGTTATCCCTCAGTTTGGCCTGAGATGGGAGAAATACGGATTTCAATGTTGGACTTCCTGCTTTCAATGATGTAAAAATCATAATTTTACATCATTGAAAGCAGTAGGTCTTATTCATGGGTTTCATTGAAATCCATATTTCTCCCATCTCAAGGCAAACTGAGGGAATGATGCATGACCATTCAAAAACATAACTGGTTTTCTAAAGATACAAAGCTTAATGCTGTGGTGAAGTGTCCCTTTAATTACAAATGTTCAAGCAACGTAAAACCCACAGCGGTAAACTCCCACCACAAGTAAAGTTTAAACCCACTGCAGTTTGTGCAAATAAACTACTGCGATATTAGCATAAGTTACCCACCCCGTACATTACATGTTCCCTCTAGTGCCATACGGGCCTCACAATAATATAACCCACCACACCCGTAAGATGCATACAGCGCAGTAGAGTATATTCAATATAGGCTAAAATGGGAGACTTAAACAGTGGTGTACACGATGCCTATAATTAAAACAAACATAAAACACATTCACAAATATTCCCACACTTCCCCACAAAACCATCAAGCAGCCTTCATCACATACCCAAAATCAGCAGATATATCAATTAACATTGCCACAAGGCCCATGCCAACTCACCCAGCTCCTCATGCTATGTTGCTCACACCGTTCGCTGTAATCATGTAGCTCTCTGCATCCACTATAGAACACATGGCAAAATCACCCGGTGCTCAATTTACAATAGGCCTACTATCAAAACCATCACATATAAAGATCAGTGCGTCTTACCTTGGATTTCAACAAATAATCAAAGTTCCAACAAACACTCGGCTGGACGGAGATGGCAAGGGGCTTGTGCAAACAAAGGCAATCTGCTGCTCTACCACCTGCTTACCTAACGAGGCTATATCCAGGTGCACCACAATCAATGGGATTTCCCTTACAACGCTATGACAACTCCCTATGTCATACCTGGGAATACCTTCTTGACTATGCCACATTACAGTCTAGACTCACATTACTTTTAAAGCACCCTATGTCACTGAACAGTTCCATCTCTCACGCTGCAGGTATAATGCAGCAAGGTAGCCTCCTCTCCCGGAGTAAAACTACACTCTTCTAACAGCGCAGCCGCATTTCTGTCCAGCGGACCAAAGCCCAATTGGAAATTCTATACATTAGATGTGAACAACAGGGCGCCGTATACATTTTGCATGTATCAGGAAAATCTTCCCAATATTACAAGACACAAGAACCACAACAAGTAGCCTAGAATAGTTTTTAGCAACTACTCTGGCGCCAGGAGGAGAGAGTGACCAGAGAGGAGTCTCCCCTCTCCAAAACAATCTCTGAACTCTCCGACGCAAGGAAGTTCTTTTATTAAACAAGCAGAGCAAAACATGTGAGAATGACCTTCAGTGGGAACTTCATATCATAACTCCCTAAATTCACCCTCTCGCTCATCCCTAGTTTCTTATCTTTGCAGGTGCTGAATGTCCCTCAGAAATGCGGCAAGCAATTATAGTAGAATGTGCGTAAAACCTGTCTGAAAATGGCTATAATTAAATAATTGCTGGCTGTGGCAAAGATTTTAAAAGAGTATAGTTCGCAACATATTGAAAAAATGAACTGAACTAGTTCATTTTTTGGAGCTGTGAACTTCGTTCATAATTTGGAATTATGAACTATGAACTGAACGAAAGTTCATGTAGAAAGTGAACTTTACCAACACCGGTGAGAGGTATATATCAACTTGTCCTAGTTGAGGGAATAACATAGTTTAATATGAAAAAACGGTGAAGTGTTCCTTTAATGCATGGTGGAGTTTGCATTGTACCTCCTGATTTTATGCCATATGTTCCTTCTCACCACAGCTACACCTCTCCGGATGAATGCACAATTCTATATGGGGATGCAGAGGTAATTTAAAATATTTGGTGACAACCCAACTAAAAATGTAATCAAAAGCCATTTTGCCTGAATAATTATGTCACTTATGTAAATTATGTCATGTTTTTTCAGGGATGTGTAAACATAATACTTATGACATCAGTTGGAGAGATGCTTAGGTAAATATGAAATATTTTGCAATATTAGATAAGTATTCTCTCTTGAGTATATTTTGTTATCTCTGTTTTTCTTAAACAAATTTTAAGAAGACAATGGCTTAACACTATAACATGGTATTTACAGCATATGGGCTAGATAAGCAAAGTTAAAAAATGAAGCCATAAGGGCCCTTGCACACTGCCCCAACAAATGCCAACAAACACCAACAAACACCAACATTCTAAAGTTGGCAGTTGTTGCCATTTGTCTGTTGGTAGTCTTTAGAATGTTCATAAAACCAACTATCAGTCCACACTGCCCAGACAACAGCAGACAAGACTGACCTTTCTCACCTACCTTTTACAAGGGGGTGAATGATGTAGGCTATGTGTGTGTGTGGTGGTGGTGGTGGTGGTGGTGGTGGGGGGGGGGGGGGGGGGGGGGGGGGGGGTAATAATGTGTAGGCCTACTGTATGTATGTAGGGGTTGGAGAATTAAGGGGTAGTGTGTGTGTGTGTGTGTGTGTGTGTGTGTGTGTGTGTGTGTGGTGGTGGTGGGGGGGGTCTTATTTGAGTTTTGGTTTAATATAACATGGATGCAGTGGAGACCTTACAGACTGTAGCCATAGGCCTATAAGGGTTTGGCTCCAAAATGCTACAGTATATCCTCCATTCTAATGCATTTTTCATTTTGTTTACAGAACTGTAATTGGGTAGCCTACAGTAATTGTTATTTAGATGGCTGATGAAACACTTTTTATTTAAACGTAATTTACAAAGACGTTGTAAAACACTAAAAGTTTATATTTTGTCGCTAGCAACCTACATCTGTCCTCTGTCAAATACAGTTGGATTTACAGCTCTGAAGAAACCCATCCATGAGTTAGAGTTATTCAAGGAGTGTGCAAACGTGTGTTTTGTTTCATTTGTCCCTCCTGACAATGAAACACCTAGGACGAATGAAACATACAGCTTAAGCTAAACTTCAATATTTTGACAACATATCATGATTGGAAGCTACTGTACTTAAAATATTTGTTATTTTAGATAGATATCATTTGGCTTATTTTTTATTTTTTCAGCACAATCTTTTAGTGCAGGCCCCTTGGCAGACACATGGGGCCCATATATGCCACGTCTATAGCCAATCTATCTATTTATCTGTCTGTCTATCTCATGCATCAGTCAGGAGCCATAGCATGAAAAATACATGATAAGACTATCAGTGTGTCACAATTGTTTTAATATTGATAATAAGTTAAGAATTTTGATACTTTCTTGATTTGATTTGGGACCCCCACCACACAAGTGGAGATCAAAGACATTACAAGGCATAGGCCTACTTCCCCAAACACACTCATTGAAAAGGTGGCTTCATATCCTATGTTTGTAATTCAAACATTTTGAAATTCATATGAAGCTTACATTAGGCCTATTTATGATCTGTGTAATTAGCTAATTAGACTCACATTTTATAAGATTGTCATATTGACTAGTAGCCTACATTTATCTTTAATGTCAGCTAGGTCTAATTGAGTGCCTGTCACTTTAAAAGAACGTGAGAGTAATTAGGCTTCAGTCATAGTATTTGGCTAGTCTAAAATAGACATAAGTAATGCATAGGAATATGTGGAAGTAATGCTTATGTTTTCTATCTAATTTATGTAGTTTAAATTACAAAAAAACAAAGTGGAAGAAATCAACATAGTTATTGTGGGGTGCTATTACATAGGCCTACAGACTGACGTTGGATACCAAGAAGAAGTGTTGCAATTTAAAAACTGGATCACTCGGGAATGGCTTATAAGAATGCTTCATATCCACGTATTTGGTAAGGTCTGCCGTTTAGGTCTTACAATAAGGTTTGCCATGTGTTGAACGAGGAGCTTCTGAGAGATATTCTAATGGTTGTGGAGATGGAATGTAAATATGATTACATTTCATGTAGGCTAAATTCAAATGTAGCCTAAAGTCAGGTTGATTTTCTCGCTAACGTTTGCTACTGCAAGTAGCCTTCCCAGTGGGCATTTGATATCAATTTGACATCAATATGACATCGAACATTGATGTCAAAATTACGTCACAAAATAGGTCTAGAATGAAAGTCATATTGACGTCAATGTACTGATGTCAATTTGATGTCAAGATTTTGACCTCTGCTGATGTCATTTTGATGTTATTTTGATGTCATGTTTTGTCGGGATTTGATGTCAATTCAACATGTATTTGATGTCATGATGGTTGATTACGTTTTGATGCTATTTTGATATCATTCAATATCAGGCTTTGATGTCAATTCAACATTTATTTGACATCAAGATGTCATTTCCATGTCAAGTTTTGTTGGCATTTGATGTCAATTCAACATTTATTTGATGTCAAGATGTCATGATGTTGATGCATAGGAAGACAATGTTTTAATGCTATTTTGCTATCATTTAATATCAAGCTTCGCTGTCAATTCAACATAAATCCGAAATCAAACATTAATGACAAAAGTATGAACATTTATTGACAAATTTTGATATAATTTCAATGTCAAGAATCACTCAGGACAGGATGAGAAAGCGTAGACCCCCAAACCAGACTGGAGCCACTTGTGAATAACCTGTAACACAGATACATAAATGTACATTTCATTAGAGAGCTTTTCGGTAGAGGGTAGGTTTTATTACAGCAGACAAAGGCATTTAAGCAGGTTGACATTTACCTTCACTTCGTCCTGAACTAGTAACACCAGTTACAGAGGCATATGGTTATTTTTATTATTAATGTTTAGACCAAAAGTCAAATAAATCAAATGTAAAACTGTATAGCTTACTTCACTTGGGTGGCAGGACAGGATGAGAAAGCGTAGACCCCCAAACCAGACTGGAGCCACTTGTGAATAACCTGTAACGCAGATACATAAATGTACATTTCATTAGAGAGCTTTGAGGTAGAGGGTAGGTTTTATTACAGCAGACAAAGGAATTTAAGCATGTTGACATTTACCTTCACTTCGTCCTGAACTAGTAACACCAGTTACAGAGGCATATGGTTATTTTTTATTATTAATGTTTAGACCAAAAGTCAAATAAATCAAATGTAAAACTGTATAGCTTACTTCACTTGGGTGGCAGGACAGGATGAGAAAGCGCAGACCCCCAAACCAGACTGGAGCCACTTATGAATAACCTGTAACGCAGATACATAAATGTACATTTCATTAGAGAGCTTTTGAGGTAGAGGGTAGGTTTTATTACAGCAGACAAAGGCATTTAAGCATGTTGACATTTACCTTCACTTCGTCCTGAACTAGTAACACCAGTTACAGAGGCATATGGTTATTTCTATTATTAATGTTTAGACCAAAAGTCAAATAAATCAAATGTAAAACTGTATAGCTTACTTCACTTGGGTGGCAGGACAGGATGAGAAAGCGTAGACCCCCAAACCAGACTGGAGCCACTTGTGAATAACCTGTAACGCAGATACATAAATGTACATTTCATTAGAGAGCTTTTGAGGTAGAGGGTAGGTTTTATTACAGCAGACAAAGGCATTTAAGCATGTTGACATTTACCTTCACTTCGTCCTGAACTAGTAACACCAGTTACAGATGCATATATATGGTTATGGTTATTTTTATTATTAATGTTTAGACCAAAAGTCAAATAAATCAAATGTAAAACTGTATAGCTTACTTCACTTGGGTGGCAGGACAGGATGAGAAAGCGTAGACCCCCAAACCAGACTGGAGCCACTTGTGAATAACCTGTAACGCAGATACATAAATGTACATTTCATTAGAGAGCTTTGAGGTAGAGGGTAGGTTTTATTACAGCAGACAAAGGAATTTAAGCATGTTGACATTTACCTTCACTTCGTCCTGAACTAGTAACACCAGTTACAGAGGCATATGGTTATTTTTTATTATTAATGTTTAGACCAAAAGTCAAATAAATCAAATGTAAAACTGTATAGCTTACTTCACTTGGGTGGCAGGACAGGATGAGAAAGCGCAGACCCCCAAACCAGACTGGAGCCACTTATGAATAACCTGTAACGCAGATACATAAATGTACATTTCATTAGAGAGCTTTTGAGGTAGAGGGTAGGTTTTATTACAGCAGACAAAGGCATTTAAGCATGTTGACATTTACCTTCACTTCGTCCTGAACTAGTAACACCAGTTACAGAGGCATATGGTTATTTCTATTATTAATGTTTAGACCAAAAGTCAAATAAATCAAATGTAAAACTGTATAGCTTACTTCACTTGGGTGGCAGGACAGGATGAAAAAGCGTAGACCCCCAAACCAGACTGGAGCCACTTGTGAATAACCTGTAACGCAGATACATAAATGTACATTTCATTAGAGAGCTTTTGAGGTAGAGGGTAGGTTTTATTACAGCAGACAAAGGCATTTAAGCATGTTGACATTTACCTTCACTTCGTCCTGAACTAGTAACACCAGTTACAGATGCATATATATGGTTATGGTTATTTTTATTATTAATGTTTAGACCAAAAGTCAAATAAATCAAATGTAAAACTGTATAGCTTACTTCACTTGGGTGGCAGGACAGGATGAGAAAGCGTAGACCCCCAAACCAGACTGGAGCCACTTGTGAATAACCTGTAACGCAGATACATAAATGTACATTTCATTAGAGAGCTTTTGAGGTAGAGGGTGGGTTTTATTACAGCAGACAAAGGCATTTAAGCATGTTGACATTTACCTTCACTACGTCCTGAACTAGTAACACCAGTTACAGAGGCATATGGTTATTTTTTATTATTAATGTTTAGACCAAAAGTCAAATAAATCAAATGTAAAACTGTAAAGCTTACTTTACTTGGATGGCAGAACCCCCAAACCAGACTGGAGCCACTTGTGAATGACCTGCAACACAGATACATAAATATGCATTACGTTTATCATCAGAAAGAAATGGCCAAATATTTATCATAACCAATAATACACCCCATTAAAAAATTATATTGGGATCCACAGAATATGGTGCTGATCATTTTAGCTCCTCTTCCCATATATTCTAAACATTCACAACAAAGTGTCTGGTCTGTGCCAAGGCAAAGCAAGGACATACATGAAGTCAACAACTGCCTCTTCTATTTTGCCTCTTCTCAGTTAAATCTTACTCCAAGGAACGTTCAATGTCATTAAATGAACTCGTAGACGACAGTATTTCTACATGAAAATTTAAAACAAATAGCCTCGTGCCCTTTGTGCATTTATATTTCGTAAAAGTTAGAGAGTAATCTCTAGTAGTCTAGTCGTAATTTCTTGAACCCAGAAATGTTGAGTACCCTAAAGTTTTTTTGCAGAAATGTCATCTATAGGCCTAACAGATGGAATTTAACTTGGTTGCCTAAAGTTGCTTTTTGGGCAATTTGCATAATTAGCATAAATATATAGGCAATTAAGGTGAATAGGGTGCAGGTGAATAGGGTAAAATTTTTAAATAATAGATATCACTTTGAAACTTTCTTAGTTGGTTACTTGTGCTAAGATGAGAAAAAAATGCATTGCATGTTTTTTGTATTTTAATGTTTACATATGCAAATGATGCCATGTCTCATTAAACATGCGCTCATTTGCATACTGACAAAATCAGATTGTTTAATAATAAAGTCATGCTCAAAATATTTTTTTCCAAGGGTAAACATGTGTACTTGGGGTCTGAGTTGGTGAAAACCTTTAAGGAACCTGGTCAGGAGGCAGTGTTGACCTATGGACGGACGGATTAAGAAATTAGGTGCTCTATGCAAAATAACTATATACAGCATGCACACACAAGCAAACCTACAAGAACTATACATAATATGCAAAATAACTATATCCAGCATGCACACGTACACAAATACACATTAACTATATACAAGAACTATATACAACATATAAAATATGCAATTTTAAAGGCACAGGAGCAAGATGTTTTTGTACGGTCACAATTATGACCATTGGGATTAAATGGGTCAATGGGTTAACACTGCCTCCTTAACAGGTTCCTTTAAAGGTTTTCACCAACTCAGCCCTCCAAGTATACTGTACATGTTTACTTTGGAAAAAAGAAACATTTTGAGCCTGGCTTTATCACACTATCTGATTTTGTATGTATGCAAATTAGAGCCTTTTTTATGAGATAGGGCCTAATTTGCATATGTAAACATTAAAATATAAAAAACATACAATACATTTTTTTCTCATCTTAACACAAGTAACCAACTGAGAAAGTTTCATAGTGATATCTATTATTAATTTTTTTTACCCTATTCACCTGCACCCTATTCGCCTTAATTGGCTATATATTTATGCTAATTATGCAAATTGCCCAAAGTGCAACTTTAGGCAACCAAGTTGAATTTCATCCACTAGGCCTATAGATCACATTTATGCAATAAAACTTTAGGGTACTCAACATTTCTGGGTTTACTATTGGGCCTATGGGGATTACGACTAGACTATAGCAGCTACAGTTCAATCTAAAAAGTCACCAGGAAACACGTCTGGAAACCGGACTTTTTAGATTGAATAGTAGGCCTGTTTGCTGGTTTCTAACGTGTACAAAATATAAGCACGAGTCCCAAAGCTATTTGTTGCTGCCAGCAGAGAATGTCGAGCTATGACGTATGTGTTTGAGCATGCGGCAGCTGGTTAGCGCTACCTTATTAGAACCCTTTTACTGTCTATGATTAGAACTAGCAGGCTACTGCTAACGTCATTCATAATTTAAAACCATTAGCTAGCAGCTAACGTTATCCCGGACTGGTGAACAATGTGAAATCAGCCTCCCTCCCAGAAAGAAATGATGTTTAGACACATCCGAATTGGCCTACGTTTTCTTAAAGACTCCCGAGTCCAACATCTAAGCTTTCATAACGTTAACAAAAACTAGTTTTCCTGTAACTTTAATGCTATCGTTAGCTAACAAGCTAACGCTAGCTAACGCAAGCCAACTTTTGTTGTTCACAAACACAAAGTTAGCGTTAAACCAAATTAAACGTTGCTCATTTTAAACTCAGTTCTGAGTTTAGCTTTCATTAAAAGGGTAACAAAGCCCTAGTTGGACAGGATTTAGCCCTGTCTAAAGTGGGCTAAATTAGCTTGCGAAAGCTAGCAGCTAGACCGTAGCTGGTGTGTAAATATGAGCAATAGCTGCTATCTGCAGACCAGTAAATCTTCGGATAATATCAGCAAATAAAGCTAGATAAGTAGGTTACTTGTGTTATGGAAGTACTTTTTCAGTGGATAGACTCGGTAGCTGCATAAATAAAGCATATAGGAGCATACTTACAGTGAGCCTTCAGACGCCGCTGTTTCGTCTTCCACTTCATCAACGAGAAATTTGAAAACTGAAGGAGCCGTTAGGACTGGAAAGGGCGCGTTCGATGTGCGTATCCGCACGAAGTCCGCCGCAGAGGGTCCGTTTTGGAACCCTCTGCTGTGTGGGTCAGGATGTTGAAAAACTCGCGTCGATTTACAATGAGTAGGCTAATAATATACCTTTTCAGACATTTTAACAGACGTTGTTTTGACATAAATGTCACATCAATTTGACGTCTTACTTCCTGACATCAAATCAACGTTGATTTAATGTCAATAATATAGACCTGAGATGTAGGGACCAGAAAAAACATGTTAGATTGATACCTTTGTTGGGCCTCTTTACAACCACAAGGAAATCATTACAAAATATAATGAAATTATGCATATTTATGCACGTCATACATGTTGGTCAAAATCTTGACTACTTGTTGATGTCAAATTGACGTCAGGATGCCAGCTGGGTTAATAGCCTACCATGGGAAAGCCAAAATCATGCTCTGTCAGATGATATGCATGTGCTCAGTGTGATTAGAACTTCGTGAGCAATCCAATAGGCTACAGAAGAAGTGTGCATTTTGCATTTGTCGCCCGTCGCAGAGAATGTTAATGTTACTTCTCATGTAGGTAGGGCCAAATCCACGTTGATTTTCTCGCGAACCCTTAATTACAGCAACTAGGCTATAATACCATCGGAAATCTAAGAGCGTGCTCTGGCACTGCCTCCTCCAGCCTCCCCGTAGAAACGCCCAGCAGAGTTTATGTTGAAACCAGATATTTCCCAAACTTGCTCAATATTTCCAATGCAAATAACTAGCCAAGTATGAGTGATGCGCAGGATAAGGGAAATGTGCTCGCGGATTTTTTGCTAGTTGTCACGGGAACGAACTGTTAGAATGTTGCCGTTTGTTGGAAAATGGGCTACATTGGTCCGACTTTCTACAACTTCGCCCGACCCGATTAGACATGTCGAACTCTAACGACTCCATCCAACAAACGCCGACAAACACCAACAAACACAGACGGCCGGCGCACACTGACCCGACTGTTGGTGTTTGTTGGCGTTTGTTGGCGTTTGTCGGCGTTTGTCGGGGCAGTGTGCAAAGGCCTTATAGACACTGCCAAACATTCCATGAACAGATAAACAAAACACACTACACATAAAACAGAAATTCTGCTTTATATGTGCTATATTTTTGGCCTCTGGGGGAATTATTTCCATAAGCAAATAATAATAATAATAGTAGTAATAATAATAATAATGATAAATATAGCTGCAAGCAGCAACGAGTGGGCCAAGCAGTCAGCTCAGAAGGTCTGAGTTGCCATGGTAACCCAATTCTGCCCCCTATAAGTCAAAGGTCACCAAATTTCTTGGATTTCTGTCCGGTCAGGAGTGACTGCACTTACTTTGGTTTTGATCAGTGGTGGGCCGTTATCGGCATTAACGTGCTGCGTTAACGTGCAACTCTTATTGGGCGATAAAAAAACATTCGGTGTTAATCTATTCTCAAAGTTGGGCTGGGAGCTGGGTCTATACCACGCAAGCTATGATCACTTTCACTATCACTTTCATGATATGTACTCGTTTTGAACACATGGCTTCCAAGATATATTTAGAAAAAAAATTAGATGTCTCGGTCACTTTTTTTTGGAGGGCGTGCTAACTGACACCCTTCATTTACAGCAACTGTGCTAAGCTAAAGCTAAAAACGCTGCTCCCAAAGCAGGACAATGCCCGGACGGATTTTAACCGGGTTTTTTTCACTGTTCTAACTCCGGGGGTGACCGAGACTGGCTTAATTTCATTTTTGGGTGGAGTATTCCTTTAACCTCAGTGCCAAATAGCTCAATGACGAAAATAAATATATTTATAGCCATGTTTAGCCCGATACATGGATGTAGCCTATAGCCCTTTATAGAAATTTAACAAAATCAATGTACTGTATAAGCCATCAGGTAAATGAAATGAATACATTGAAATTATGGTAATTTGTTTAGCCAAATTGAGACAGAAGATTTAGAAATTGAGACTGCATTCAAGACAAAAATGTACATAGCAATGTATGCTAAGTAAACTATGTAAACAGTGTGAGCCTAGTCCATATAGGAAATATGTTTTTTTACTCTTTATTTGTTCATAGGACATGGAAGAAGTTTCCTAAAATTGAACATGTGCCCAATATTGCAATGGACACTGCAGCCCTTTGTACAAATGTGTCTTACATTAGATGGAAGGTTCACCAGGACTGGGTAACCCAGGTATTCATGTTGGCTTTAGCATTCAAATATGTAGTTTTGGCTGAATTTGTTGGTACTCTTATAGATTATTGGAGGAATGCTTTATTTCTTCCTTAAAAGTGATGACGTTCAAAGCATCTTTCTCATGTACTGTACAGAGGCATGCTTAAGCAAAGAAAGGTCATTTAATTGTATATTTTACGTATATATTCTAAAATAGTGCAAGGTGAAAGCTATCAGAAGATTTCAAAACAGCAGACCACCAGTGTGGATCTTCTAGTAGGGGCGCCTATGTGGTTTGTTGGAGAGTGGTTGAACATGAAGAAAAATTATTTCAAACGATGGAACAAACGATGATGAATGCTGATTACTTTTGTCAGTTTCAAATGATTTAATAGAGACATTAAAGGAGCCGTATGTAGGAAATGTATTTCAATTAATCATAAAATGGCCCTGATATGTCACTAGACATTTAGAAATCATGCTAATTTCAAATACTTATATCACTGACAACAGTAGTCCGGCCAAGATATTTTCATTTAAAAGTGAAGTTGCAGCCCTCAACTGATGTTGATGTTGTTATGTTGTGTTTTGGTTTGATGCGCCGCCCTACACTTATCTACGAATCACGAAGTCAGTAGTATTTCGCCATCCGGGTTGCCAGCTATGCTAGTTACCACCATAGACAGCTGCAGCTACAAACGTGTTGGATAAAAAAATGTCTAACGTTATGGAACCTAAAAGACCTTGTTATGAATCCGAAATACATCTAAATAAAACAAGGATTTAGGAGATTGAGACGGCTGAAAACGGAGAAGAATTTGAAGACAGACGTCAGTGTTGTTAATTTGCTCCTGGACAGGTAAAGATTCATCAGTTTGGCTAACTTACTTGTCGGCTACTGTAAATATGGACATTTTAAATAGCCTATTCATGACAGTTGAACAAATTATGCAAGTTCGTGCAAAGTATGTTGGCCATATGGAGGAGGTGGGTAATTGAATTGAAAAGGTAGGCTAAGGAATTGTTTGGGAAATAAAAGCATCTAGTAGTCATTGCTAACGTTAGCAATGCATTATCAGAGTTCGTTTCTCTGTTTTTATGCTGAGGAAAACACTTGCCATTGAAAGCTAGCAGCCTACGTTCCTGCTGCAGCTAGCTGGCAACCGTGACTCAGAGGGGAGGGGGAGGCGATTCACCGCTCTACAGTATTTTGAAAGTAATTGCAGTACTCGTTTTGGCCAAAATCCTACATACGGCTCCTTTAAGAGGTTTTTCTTTTTTTCATGGAAGTGTGCCAACAACTTCAGCCAAGACTATTATTAGCTGAATATATAACTGCATTATTTTTAATGAGACATTTACTAATTAATGAGGTGGTCTCATTTTCAGGTGAAATATTTTAAAAATATGGAAGTTGTCATTTCTACATCAAACCATGAAGCATCTGCACTGGTCATTGGTATGTCCTATTTCAGCTCAGGCTTTGTAAGACTGTAACGTTATTAAGAATAGAAAAGCACTCAGGGCCAGATGTACTAAGAAAGCGCTAATAGCGAGTTTTTGTAAGTGCAGAATGCGAACGCTGTGCTTTGCTATATTGCATGGAATTTAAGCTGTCACTTCATTACCTTAACAGCGTTCATCACCGCCCATCCACACCCCCTGTACAACACCAATTGCGTGTGCAGAGCTGAACCACAAGCGCAGTTGAATATTGGGTAACACTTTATTTTAATGTGTCGCTGTTACAGTGTACCTACCTAATTAGGTACAGTGGTACAACCTGTGTAACAACATGTACTAGCATGTACTAGCATTGTTCTTGCCTTATGTATTTGTGGGTACCTACATATAGTTGTTACATTGTAATACCGAGTGTTTTTTCAAAACTTTGTCAATTTCGCAAAATTTTTCATCAGAGGCAAAGTGCTGACCTGAGACCAGCTGGATGGGGTAAATTTAGCGAAATTGGAAAAGTTTTGAAAAAGCACTCAGTATTACAATGAAACAAGTATATGTAGGTACCCACAAATACATAATGCAAGTACAATACTAGTACATGCTAGTACATGTTGTTACACAGGTTGTACCACTGTACCTAATTAGGTAGGTACACTGTAACAGCGACAAATTGAAATAAAGTGTTACCGAATATTGCAACATTAAGTTCTACTAATCCACTTAAAAAACACTTTACTTCAAAGTGAACTGGAAAATGTAAGCTTAGTTCTAATCTAACCAAGCCAGCTGCCATGTCTCAGAACCCTAATGTATACTGTTTGGTCTCTTCTGTTTTTTAGGATATATTTCCCCCTCAAATAACAATATAGCAGCAATAATATTAATTTAATAGTTGACCATTTTTTTTATCAGAGCTTCCCCTATTCTAATGAGCAGCAACCGCCACTGGACTTAATGCCTAGTCTAACATATTGGGAAGTGTAGGCTATGTCGTGAAAGAAAATACGATTTTAGAGAGGCAAACAAAAGTTAAGGTTGCTTTTGACATAGTACAATGAAGAAAACTGATGCTCTGAATATTGATTCAGCTGTCTCTAAAAGTTTTTCTAATTGACACATTTAACTATTTGTACATACCATCGCCATGTTTTTACATGCAAGTTACGCCTAAAATGGGCGCAAAACGTTAGTTCATCTGGCCCTCAGAGAGCACAGACCTCCGCCAAGTAAAAAACATAACCGCCTCATGGATCTAGACGGTGATAGGGTCACTCCCAAAATGTATTCATCAACATTTTTGTATTCATAACTTTTTGAGTTATCTTGTGAACAGACAAACAAACAAACAGACAAACCCTGATGAAAACATAACCTCCTCGTGGAGATGAAAAAATGTTGTGGATTGTCTGACTTCAGCCCAACAATGACTCAGAAATAGAATCATAGAGTTTTTCAACCTTCTCAGATTATCAACTTAAATAGGCTGCTGTGTTGTGTGGAGACCTTGAGGTTAGTAGCCTAAGGAAAAACGTTATATTTATTGTGTATATTGTGGCAGTGCTAGAGCTAGATTAGGGCCTGCATCCACCAATCACGTTTTTTGCGCTGACATCAGCTATTTTCAATACAAACTTCCTCAGCCCTCAGCGCTGAGCGTTTTTTCCGCAGCACTCAGAGCGCCGAAAGTTGTAATCTGGCTTGTTAATGTTAATGTAACTTCTCTCTTGCTAGCCAATTCAAATTAAGGAAGGGGCGGGACATACACTGTTAACAATGTTGGTGGTGATAGAGGAAAACTCAGCCAAGTCTTATGTGACTAAACGCTAAATATTAATCTAGCCTAGAAATCTAGACGCCTCTAGTGGCAGCAAATCTAATTTGTTTATCCCACCCCTCCAATTGAGCCGTGCTATGGTGAGTTTCTAGACCTTACATCTTAAAGGAACACTTCACCGTTTTTCCATATTAAACTACGTTATTCTCTTAACTAAGACGAGTTGATACATACAGGTCTCTCACGTTTCAATGCGTGCACTCACTGGCTCTGGCGTGCGGTGCAACTTTGATAGCACTAGCTAGCCCAATGCATTCATTAAGATCCAAACAGAGATGAAGTTAGAAGCGACCAAACACCTCCATGTTTTCCCTATTAAAATACAGTTACACGAGTAGTCACACAACCAAGTATGGTGAGACCAAATAAAACGTGGTGCATTTGTAAACAGGTAAGAGGGATAACTATATTGTGTGGCGCAGTAATATCCTCACTCTTGCACTTTCAGTTTCACTTAGGAGTGAGGATATTACTGCGCAGAGTTTAAGTGCTCCCAATGTTATTCCGCCACAGAATATAGTTATCCCTTTTGCCTGCTTGTCTCACCATACTTGGTCGTGTGACTACTCCTGTAACTGTATTTTAATAGGGAAAACATGGAGGTGTTTGGTCGCTTCTAACTTCATCTCTGTTTGGATCCTAATGGATGCATTGAGCTAGCTAAATGTGGGTGGGTGTACGGAACGGACGACATCAGTTTTTGGATATTTAACATGTGTGTCATACAATGGTTTCCGCGCTGCATTTCGGTCGTTGTTTTTATCTTACCATAAACCTATGCATTCTTTGCCAGTTATGTATCCAACTGCTGTCTGCAGCCTACTTCCAAAACTCCAAAGCTGCGGTCAGATTTTGTTCCGAGGACACAAGTAACCAAAACTCCATAACATGTTATGTGATGTGCTAATCAATTAAATTCCCAACAATATCACCAGGGAAGTGCACAGGGGGGTTGCTCAGGTTGCTCGGGCAACTGCCCATATGCCCTTCTCGACTCATGTTGCCCTTCCGAGGGCAAAAAATAATAATAAATCGTAGGCTACAATGGATGCAGAATTTCACGTGGGCCTAGATTTTTAAAAAATCGCAAAGTAAAAGTAGCCTCATTCACTCCATTGGGGCACCGAGAGCGAAAGTCAGGAGGGCAAATTCTGTTTACGTAGGCTAGGCCTACTGTAGTTGAAGCGCTGCACGCGACCGGCACCTTGAGCCTGCAGGACAGTCTATCGCGGCCCTAGACCATACGAAAGATATTGTCGCGGTTGTCTGGTGAGACCGACTGCCTCCTCAACGTTGTCGGAAAAGGTTAGTTTGTGATGTACAGTATGACAAACGAACAATAATCATCATGAAGTTGTATGATATTAATTACAATCTCCATAAATCCAGGCTGAGTTTGCTACGTTTAGCCTAAATAATAGGCATAATAGTTCGTTTCTCACATTTCGTTTTAGCAAGAAGAATGAATGATGGAAGTAGCCTAATGCATCACATTCATTATTTCATTCAAAATGGTTGAATGCCTAAATCCTATCACTATTTGGGGTAGGCCTAGCCTGTTGAAGTAAAAATGATCACTGAAAAAATTCAGGAGAGGGAGAGACAACTCAAGTAGGCAGCAAAGGGCAGCACATCAATGCAGGGTTGGCTACGAAAAAGCCAACCAGCAGGTGAGACAGAGACCATGCACTGTGATAAAGATTACAAAGATGACACTGTGTAGGTGAATTGATTAATTAATCAGACTCATATTTTAGCCTAGTAATGACAATTTTTCATAGGCTACGTTACATCTAAGATGAGGAGCAGCCACAAGCCCCCAGACCCTAGAAAATGTAGACCAGGATGAGGCATATAGGGCAGATAGGCCAAGAGATGAGTTGTGTTTTTTTTTGGGCGGGGGGGGGGTGCCCTTTTTTCAGGTCCGAGCAACTGCCCCTCAAAATTCCTGTGCACGTCCCTGAATATCACAACAGCTAGTTCTGGACTATCCAACTGGTCCGCTTGCTTGCGAGACATCAGCTGCATGGGCTGAAATTCGCTACTTGTGTAGCTGACTCACTATGTGCAACACCCAACTGAGTCCGAGTAGACACTAATTACTCCGCCGGAAAACAAATGAGCGTATTAGAGCCTTTAGTGCAAGTAGCGAATTAAGGGAGTTTTCCGAGAGAAACAACAAAACGGGAGGGCGGTGGGAGATGACCTTAAAATACCGGAGAGTCCCGGGGAAAACGGGAGTGTAGGAAGCTATGCGTGAGAGGTATGTATCAACTCTACTTAATTAAGGGAATAACATAGTTTAATATGAAAAAACAGTGAAGTGTGATGATGGTTTTGGTAACATAGCAACAATAAACACTTGACCGAAGTGCTCAGAAAATGGCCACGTTTCCCAGATTCGTAAAGAAGCTATTAAGTGCTAAGAACTTATTAGGAGTGTTCTTAGAACGTTTTTAGAGCACTCCTAAGAAGTTCTTATCACTTAAAGGGATATTCCGCCATTTTTGGAAATGCGCTCATTTTCCACCTGCCCTCGAGCAAAACAATCGATATTTACCTTGTTCCCGTTCATCCAGCCATTCTGTGAGTCTGGCGATACAACTTTTAGCTTCAGCCTAGCATAGATCATTGAATCGGATTAGACCATTAGCTTCTCGCCGGCTAGCTTCATGTTTAAAAGTGACTAAGATTTCTGGTAATTTTCCCATTTAAAACGTGTCTCCTCTCAAGTTAGAAAGTGCAATAAGACCAACTGAAAATGAAACCTGGAGTTTTTCTAGGCTGATTTGACATGGAACTACACTCTCATCTGGCGTAATAATCAAGGCAACTTGCAAACTACTGGCACTACTACTGCTTGTTGTCTATGGGGACTATTTTCAGAAGCTGCATACGATATCACTGCGCCTATGGTACGTTTGCAAGTTGCCTTGATTATTACGCCAGATGGGAGTGTAGTTCCATGTCAAATCAGCCTAGAAAAACTCCAGGTTTCATTTTCAGTTGGTCTTATTGCACTTTCTAACTTGAGAGGAGACACGTTTTAGGCTGAAGCTAAAAGTTGTATCGCCAGACTGACAGAATGGCTGGATGAACGGGAACAAGGTAAATATAGATTTTTTTGCTCGAGGGGAGGTGGAAAATGAGCGTATTTCCAAAAATGGCGGAATATCCCTTTAAGAGCTTCTTAACGAATCTGGGAAACCCGGCCAATGAAGTTAAGGGCGCTAAGTGCAAAAAAATTTGATTGGTGGACCCAGGATCTTAAGCAATACAACAGTCATTGCAACACCAGCAAACATGAAATGCATCTTATGTACGTTTTTTGCCTTAAGATTCCCTGATCAATGCAATAATTGGCTATAGGCTGGTCCAAAGATGTCAAGGTTGATGGAAAGTCTATGCCCATTTGGATGCTATGACTCAAAATATTCCCCAATAGACCTCTGAAGTTCGCCTACAAAAACACTACCATCTTCGCCCATATAAGGAGATACGGTATCTGACGATTTTCCCTATGGGAATTTAACATGGGGATTTTGAATTATCACACCTGTTAAACTCTCGCGGGGATGACAAAATCGGAAATTCAGGTGTTTTGCTGAACGCACTTTTGTCCTCTGCTTTCGAGAAGATACTGTGATCTTCGGTGCGCGAAGGCGGCAGACTTTTTTTTGAGAAGGGTCTGACTGCAGAGCCGCAGAGCCACTACACTCACGCCACTACGTCACGCCACCACGTCACCATGTACAGGTTGGAGAACCTGAGAAGAGATTACTCAATGTGATTCCTGTTATTTTAACTTTCATTGCCCTTTTTGTTCAGCAATTTTTTAAACCTAGCGCTAACGCTGGGTTTCCACAGGGCATGTCACCACGCGCCTGTTAAAATTTCGCCCGAGGGGGGTGGTCACGTTTCGGCTGAGTGACAGGCAGGATACTTTCGTTGAAAACGGTGGTCAACGGTAGCTCAACAGGTTAGCTTAGTGGTTAGTTAGCGAGACAGTAGTGCTTCAGATTATATTCAGTGGTTTATCTAGCCCAAGTATGTTCAGGTGGCATACACACAACAATCCGTTTTAATGTTTTTATGTTGACAACAAGTCATGTACAGAAACGCGATAGTAGTTAATATCAGTGTGTTAGCGATTTCGTTGCTATGTGTTTTCAATAGGTTATAATGGGTCAACAAGCTAACAAGCTAACTCTACCGTTAGAGAGCGTACATTAAACGTCGACACTGACTGATGACTTGTACAGATCATTTTTACAGTTACAAATGATGTCTACAGTTTCAAAACATGATATACCCTTACAAGACTTTTGTAGTCTATTTTAATCCCATAATATTACAAATCTAGAATGAACGGAAGTTGAAAACAGTTCAGATTTCCGGGTTATATCAGTGATATCTACTGCGCATGCGAGGCAAATCTGGCGTGACGTAGTGGTGGCGTGACGTAGTGGTGTGGCTACTGCGCATGCGCGGGCGTGACGTAGTGGTGTTGTGGTGGCTCTGCGGCTCTGCAGACAGATATTATTGTTTTTTTTTGCAGACTGATTTTTGCTACCCCAGAGCTAACTTGCCATTAAGTCAGTTAGCCAGTTAGCTCTGGGGTAGCAAAAATTAAAGTGTGCCGACTTCACGTACTAGAGATCACAGTATGCACAAGAAAGCAGAGGACAAAAGTGTGTTCAGGAAAACGTCTGCATTTGACTTTATCGTCCCCGTGAGAGTTTAACAGGTGCGATAATTCAAAATCCCCATGTTATTTTCCCATTGGAAAAATCGCCAGATACCGAATCTCAAAGATGGCAGCTATTTTGTAGGCGAACTTCAGAGGCCTATAGAATACTCCAGACCCTCACAAAATATGTTTAACACTGACAGAAACCCTTAAATTATTTCTTTCAATTGGAGAGTCTTGATATTTTTGTACTGTACTGTACTGTTTTGTTCCAAAGGCTGTGTTCAACCCTCCACTAATGTTAGGGAGGTGAAGGAGCCCTGCTGTGAGGGGAAGTCCAGGAGGGCTCAGCTTCGGCCTTCATGGGACCAAACAATTTTCACAGTCCCAAAAGGGGTGACAACTTTTGACCTTTGTAAAAAACATAACCTGCTACTAACTGGTGGGATGGATAGACTTGTGCGTGTTTGGAATCCGTATGTTCCAGGGTAGGAATCAGCTGTCAATGTTTCTCTTACAGGAAACCAGACAATGGCCGGGTTTCCCAGATTTGTTAAGAATCTCTAAAGTGCTAAGAACTTCTTAGCGTTCTTAGAACGTTTTTACAGCGCTCCTAGGAAGTTCTTAGCATTTAAGAGCTTCTTAACAAATCTGGGAAACCCGGCCAATGTATAGACAACAGTCTCTATGAACTATACAAATCTTTAAATCTTAATCAGAGTTTTAAATACATTGTTAAACATTTTCCCTCTGATTAACCTTCATCTTCCATGTGATAATATGTCACTGTTAGAAAACCTACAGCTGTACTCAAAGGACACTCCGCACCCATTTGCTATCTCTACATTGACACGGGGGAATCCCATTTCTTCTCAGTGTCCATGGACAACACTGTTAAGGTTTGGTCACAACATTTCAAACTTTGGGTAATGGGGCAGGCCATAATCTCTGTAGAGGATTCAATTCATAGTGAAAGGCCATCTTAAAAGCCATCTTAAAGGAGAATTCCAGTGTGAAATTGAGCTTAACTGTACCGAAACATGTCAAGGTGTACTCACACGTGTTTTAGACGCACTTTCACTCACCCCCAGCATTCCGAACTCCTCCGTTTTCAGCCTAGCTTACAGTAGGCTTGAATCTATTAGATTGGGCATTACTTATGGAAAGCTTATGGACTGGCTAACTGACTTTAACATTTAACATTTTTCTTTTCTTTTTATTTCTATGTGATGATTTTGCAACCCTGTAAAGTGACCTTGGGTGTCTTGAAAGGCGCTTTAAATAAAATGTATTATTATTATTATTATTATTATTATTACGTAGCCTATGCAGCTAAATCGCTATTTTTAAACCATTAAAAAGGTTCCAAGTAACTCCACACTGCATTGGTAGACTTCTGAGGGTCCTGACATTTAAAACGAGACACTGAGAACTTTGGAAATGCACAGGAAGTTTATTAAAAAAAGACTGTTTACAAGCAGTGCCTTCATAGAATCTCTCCGCTGGGCGCCATCTTGGAATCAAGTCGCGATAAGCCGACTGACGAGCACGAACGAACAGGAAGGACAGGGGAACATATTGCTAAAGTAATTCCATAGGAAATACATAGTTATACTGTCTACATGAGCATGATGAGTAACAAAGCTCAAAATGTTTGCAATATGTCCCCCTGTCTTTCCTGTTCGTTTGTGCTCGTCAGTCGACTTATCGCGACTTCACCACAAGATGGCGCCCAGCGGAGAGATTCTATGAAGGTACTGCTTGAATAAACAGTCTTTTTTTTTTTTTTTTTTTTTTTTAAAGATTATTATTTTTTGGGGGGGGCTTTTTATGCCTTTAATTGGACAGGACAGTAGAGAGAATGACAGGAAGCGAGTGGGAGAGAGTCGGGGTGGGATCCGGAAAGGACCACGGGGCGGGAATCGAACCCGGGTCGCCGGCGTGTGGTGCAGGTGCCCCAGCCAGTCGCGCCACGGCTGGGGCCATAAACAGTCTTTTTTAATAAACTTCCTGTGCACTTCCAAAGTTTTAAGTATCTCGTTTTAAATGTCAGGACCCTCAGAAGTCAACCAATGCAGTGTGGAGTTACTTGGAACCTTTTTAATGGTTTAAAAATAGCGATTTAGCTGCATAGGCTACGTAATGCCCAATCTAATAGATTCAAGCCTACTGTAAGCTAGGCTGAAAACGGAGGAGTTCGGAATGCTGGGGGTGAGTGAAAGTGCGTCTAAAACACGTGTGAGTACACCCTAACATGTTTCGGTACAGTTAAGCTCAATTTCACACCGGAATTCTCCTTTAAAACAACAATAATATAAAAAGAAATCATGTACATTTAGAAGATGGTTGGGTAACACTTTATAATAACTACACACAATTCATCATGTATTAAGCATTTGTTACGTATTAGTTAATGGTTTGTTCATCATTAATAATTTATTGTTCATGCATAATTCATCATCAGTAAAGCATTTGTTTACAAAGTTATGGTTATGGTTATGGTTATTTAGCAGACGCCTTTGTCCAAAGCGACATACATATAATTAACAATACAAATTAAATTAACAGTGAACAATTACAAAATAGGGAGAATAGCAATATTATCAATAAAACAATCATTTAAGCAATAACCTAATGAGAAATAAAACAATGAAATGAGAATAGCAATCAAATAAGTTACTCAGTTAATTATATAATAACAATGACTATAGCATGGTATGGCTATTTAAGGACAATAACAGAATAAATGTCAAATTATAACAATGGACAAATTATAACAAAACAATACTATTATACTATTATACAAACCATAACAAATGCTCAAAAGAATTAAACAAATATGCCTTAAGACCCCTCTTAAAAGATCCAAAACTGTTGCTGGAACGGAGAGCACTGGGCAACTCATTCCACCAACACGGATCTACAATTTGACCTAGCATGTATGGTTAGTCGACATAACAGACGCTCCTCAGAAGATCGCAATGAGCGGTTGGGAATGTACATCTTGATCAAAGAATTGAAGTAGCTGGGAGCAGATCCAGTCAGTGTCCTATAGGCCAGAGTGAGAGATTTAAATGAATGGTTTGTTCATAGTAAATAAAACAAATGTTAGTAAATACATGGTTTATACCTTATAAATAATGAAACAACCATTTAGGTGCTGTGTCCACCAAACGCGTTTTTTGCGCCGACGGCGACAATTTTCAATGTAAAGTCTATGTAGCTCAGCGCTCACAGCGCTGAGCGCCCTCGGCGGAAAAAAACGGTCGGCGCCGACCTTTTTTGTCGCAGCGCTCAGAGCGCTCAAAGTTGAAATCTGTTCAACTTTTAGAACAGCGCCGGGCTCGTCAATGGCACTTCTCGTTATAAACCGTCTCTGGTTTTGGTAACTTAGCAACAATAAACACTTATCGAAGCGCCGAGAGGAGGAGGTTTTGGGCGCTCTGGCTGTAAAAAACGCATTTGGTGGACACAGCACCTTATAAATGAAATCATCTCCCTATTATGAACCAGTTACAAACTATTAGTAAATGCTTTGATCATCATTTGTAAACTATTACTCATGTTAATTCTCATACTGTAATTCATGATTAATTCAAGAGTTACAAATGGTTAGTTAATGTTATTTGTGAGCTCATCTAAAGTCAGGACTGTATTTACCTTGCTACATATTTACAAATGAGTCATAAAGGTTACAGTTGCATCTATTCATTTAGCAGACACTTTCATCACTTACACTATTAATGAAATTAAAGAGCAAGGCCACCCGGGGATTGAACTCTTAGGATTACAGCATGCTAGCCCAATGCCTTATCCACTACACTACCCCTGCCCATTGCTATTGTAGCTATAAATTCAGAAATATAAAACAGATGTGTGTGTTTGCTATGAACAAACATTTATAATTGTGTATACGCATGATTTACAGATGAGAGTTAATTTAGGAATTATGCTTTAACATTAAGAACACAGCATTTAATAACATGCTTAACAGTGTGTAGTAGAAGACACTCTTGCATAGTTTTATGTGTTTTTAACTGAGCGGATGTTATGTTCTTCACTTCACAACAAACAATCAATAAACACCAGAGTAAAGTGACAATGTTTTTACTAGGTTAACTTCACTTCAGCATACGTCAGTCAATTATATACTTGTATGCTTGAACTCTTTAACTATTGTATCATTAGCCGTGTTCAAGTTCAACTCCAAATGACCTTTTGCAGCAACGAGAGCTGCCGGTGGCAGCAGGGGCGGGGATGCAAACGCTGCTATGAAGTTGTACACTCTCTACTTCCCGTAGTGTAGACTTGGCTAGACTTGACCATGTGACGAATCACGAGGCACGGACCCGCACGGACTCTTGTGGATATGGGGAGGCATCTAAACACCTGCACACACGTCAGGGATGTAAAAGCCAATTAGGGCAAAGACCTGACGTCATGAAGGCAGGGTCTAGGCTCCGCTGCTCTCCGCAGTACCTCCAGACCGGCTGCTCTTTTGCGGAGTAGCCGCCTGGTCACGCCTTGCTCCCGCGATAAGTTGAGGCCATGTGATACCGACTGCCGAGTCGAAAACACGCCCATCTAGACCATCGTGGACAGATTTTTAACCACGTGCATCTTGTGCTGCGCAGTTTTTGTGCTGCGCAGCCAACTTGAACGCGCCTAATGCGCTGCTTAGTGCTACATCAAATGTAGTCATAAGCATAACAGGAAAGTAGTCCTCTGAAAACAAGTAAAAGTAGATCCCATCTATTTCAGAATAGTAGCAGAGGTAGGGTAGTGGTTAAGGAGCAGGGCTATCATTTAGTCGCTTGTTCAGTTGGGGGTTCAATTCCCAACTTCTGCGGTTGTGTTTAATTTAATTGACATGTATGTCGCTCTGGATAAAATTGTCAGATTAATGAATGAATGTGAATGTAGTATTTACAACTAATTTGCAAATGTGTAGCAAGGCATAAAAAGTCCTCACTTTAGATGAGCTCACAAATATAACTAGATATGCAATGGAATTCCAAGGAATTACCAGTGCATGAAAATGCAAAAACATATAGATAGATAATGTAGATATGGTTACTAAGGTGTAGCTAGGGTAAACATGGTGGTTGCATAGTTTAAAGAGAGTTGATGTGTGAAGGTAGACAGTTTAAAGCTTAAACATTCCAGTTGTAACTTAACTAATGATTTCTAAAAGGTATATTAAAATGTAATTTATGTAAACAATGATAACCAGGTTGATTGGTTTACTTAGCTAATGATTTCTAACAGTTATGGTGATAATGTTAGCAATGCTAACTATGTTAACAATGCTAACCAGGTTGATTAGCTAACTTAACTAATGATTTCTAACAGAAATGTTAAAAATGTTAACTATGCTAACAATGCTAGCAATGTTAACCAGGTTGATTAGCTAACCTAGCTAATGATTTCTATCAGTTATGCTTAAAATGCTAACTATGCTAACCAGGTTGATTAGCTAACTTAGCTAATCATTTCTAGCAGTTATGCTAAAAATGCTAACAATGCCAACCAGGTTGATTAGCTAACTTAGCTAATCATTTCTAGCAGCTATGTTAAAAATGCTAACTATGCTAACCATGCTAACTAGCTAACTTGCTACTGAGGACTTCTATTTTTAAACATTTGTTGATAGGGTATCCATGGCTGCCATTATCAGGAATAAAGAAGGTACTGTAGTAAAATCATGTTGGTTGCTATGGAAACGGTCATAAACGCTTAATCTTAATGGTTGCTATGTTGGTTGCAAGGTACATGGAGGTCTCATGTAGTTGACTGGAGGCATAGTTGATGATAACTGACAGTTGGAATGATTGAACAGTTAAATAGTTGAGTACTTTCAATGGTTAAATGATTTAATAGTGTATTATTGCAGTGAGGACTTTTATTTCGAAACAGTTGTGGACAGAGGAAACAGTTAAACAGGATATGTAGTTTTCACAGAGAGATTGTATGCTTAATGTGTGTAGTTATTATAAAGTGTTACCGATGGTTGTAATGCAAGCAAAATAGTGTCACAGTATGGGATTGTTTAGACTCTTCAACTTCTTAAATTTGTTTCAGATCTGGAATGCCGAAGATCAGACATGCTTGTTCACTGCTCACCCTAGAGCCAGCCTGATCAGTGGGGATATATCTGCAGCCCTCTATTCCCCAGCAGTGAATACACTATACATTGCTACAGACTCAGTGGCCATGTTGTCCCTTAGGACAAGGTGAGACATCTGTCTCCCTCCCATGCCACATTTGTTCTCATCTATGTTGCCACTATCTGTTTCACTTGGAAAGTGTTTACAATTGTCAATCTTTTCTGCATGAACATTTACTACTTTTGTACAGTGTAGGCAGGCAGTGTAGGCGGGCTTTTATCTATTTTCTACCGAACTATATTAATTAGTTCAATGTATATGGTACCGTAGCGTCATGGCAGAGTCTTGCACACTGCACTGTTTGTAACAGTGACTTTAGCATCGCCCATGGTGGATTAAATGATTGCAAAAGATTTGTCGAGGTGAGTTTAACAAGTGTAATTTCATTGGCATATTCTAAAGTTTCACACTCTGCTAGTTGAGGTCTTTTGCCTTTATAGGGCAGTATAATTTAAACACATAGTCAAATTGGTCAGTAACGAAATATGGGTTTACATTCTTTGAAGATAGTCACATTCTGATTTTACATTTCACACAGCTTCCCAACTTTTTTGGAAACAGGGTTGTATGGGTTGTATTATTTCTGAATTGCTCTCAATACTCAAGATCCTACTCTGATAACTGGCTTCCTCACTCCCTCTTATCCTCTACTCTGTCACAACATGTTTTCACACACTCAGGCCCAAGCCTCAGCCTCGTGTGGTGATGTCCCACAGTGAGCCAGTGTTGTGCTGTGGCTACAGTAAAGAGTTCAGGCAGGTGGTCAGCTGCACTGAAGGATCTGTGAGTCGCCTATTCTCTCTCTCTCTGAACATCACACTGAACTCCCAATATGTCCCTTAATGAAATCTTCTCCATTCCAGGTCATTAAGGTATGGGACTTAGACACAGGAAGCCAGGTGTTTGAATTTGGATGTGCTCATGGCCTCTCTGCCATCACTTGTATGACTTTTGACCCTCAAGGAAGGCGGTGTGTAAGCATTTTGAGTATTTTCTTCTCAGTCTCTGAAAAAGATTTGTCCTTATGTTGTTACTTGTGTTAAATCTGACAGATTGGTGACAGGAGGCAGAGATGGTTGTCTTAAAATCTGGAACTTCAGTAATGGCCATTGCCTTCAGATACTCAGAAGAGGTAACTATATTTGGATGTGTGTTAGGACATGTAGACGTTTCTCAATTAGTCTTTTTAGCAAACATTTCTCTTTTCTTTACTCTTATTCCTTTAATGTGTTACTGTTAATTTGACTATGATCTACCACCAGATGGTGCCTGTGATGAAATATGTGACTGCACCTACCTTAAAGTCCACAGGAACATGTACGTTCTTTTGACTATCACAGAGGAGCTACAACAGGCGTGAAACTGATGTGCTCCGTTCACAAAGCGTATGTTGCAGAAGTTAATGATCTCTATAATCAATGGAAGTACACCAGACGCGACAGTAGCACATACATTTAAAAAAAATAGACCGGTAAAATAGATTTTACGCATAGCGAACGGAATGCTTCAGTTACGCGTCTGGTGAGGGTCAGTGTTCCTTTAAATAATTCCCTTAAAATGCACTCTGTTAGTTCACATTTTCTCTTGACAGGTTTGTGATGTGTGCTGGCTGGAGTCAAAGGCTTGACATGTATGCTGTGAGTGTCACTGGGGAAAAGGACATATCAGTCTGCTGGGTCATATGTTTGTAGCAGTCATTTCCCTATGCTATTATTCCATGAGCATTTTACAGAAGGAGACAGAATACAGAAGTAGTGTCTGGGTCATGACATCTCAACCATCTCTATCCCTGAATTTAATTCATGACTGCAACATCAGCCACAACAAGAAACAACAAGATTTGCTATTGTTTTGCATTTTAGTCAAATAATAGGCCACTTTGATTGAGGGGTTTTCACTGATTCTTCTATCTATCAGCAGTGCACACAAAACCTGTGTATTTGAGAATTACAATACTTAAATAGATAAATAGCCTACCATCTTGACATTTAAAGGGAAACTATGCCAGTATGGCGAATTCATCTCCGGTTTCACTTTTTGTTTTCGCTCGTTTTACGCTTGCAGATGTCTCTGCAGAGCTTCTCCTACAGCTTTAGCTTGTATGTTACAACACTCCTCAATCGGTCAGTCCTTTTCATGAGCATGATCGCGAGGCTGGAGACTTTCTGTTTGTCATGCGTGTTTTTTCCGCTCAGAGGCGCTAGGGGGAAGCGAGACAGCCATCATTCAATCTGATAAGTCAAATAACCATTCCATTCAATTATTTCACAGCTGAGAATTCTGACCGTGTGTATAAAATCCTTAGCATTGAACTAAGCACCTTGTTGTTATTGATAACTCACCTCCAGGAAACTCCAGATGGCACACCCTATATCCAGAAGCCTCAACCATACTGGCAGGATGATCTGGTGAGAGATAAACTCACTCTCACAAATATACTTGCATACATAAGCACACTCATTTGCAGATAAATAATTGCGTTATGTTTGACCGACCATGCAGCTCGACCATGCAGCTCAACCCTGCTAAAGCTAAAACCATGGGTGCTAGCATCTCTTAGTAGCACATCTCTTCAGATGTTTGGAGGGAGGTTTACTTAATGTGCATGCTGTGCAGCTATTGTACCAACTGGCCATCCTTACATATGCACACATGAATATGGGCATAGTACAGTATTTGTTAAGTTAACTGCCTCTAATGTCCCATTAACAGAGCAGAGGTCACAAAGATGACATCTTGTGCATTGCTCAGTGTCCACCATCTCTGCTAGCCACTGGAAGCTGTGATGGGGAGATCATTGTCTGGAGTCTGGCATCAGGACACATCCAGAGCCGTTTCCACTCTCCTGTAACTGGTGCACACACAGACACTGGTGAGAGTTCACTAAAGTGCTTAAACATGGCATTGGCATTTTAGCAATTTGAATGCATAGTCTCAGAGGTGCACATGATTTCACTTTTGCCATTTTAACAGCTGGGAAAATGGTCTGGTAACACTTTAGAATAGCTACACACAATTTATCATTTATTAAGCTTTTGTTACCTATTAATTAATGGTTTGTTCATCATTAGTAATTCATTGTTCATGCATAATTTATTTACATTACATTACATTACATTACATTACATTACATTACAGTACATTACATTTGGCTGATGCTTTTTAAACAAAGCGACTTACCACATGGTACATTTTTAAAAAGCTTTTAAGAGCAATTCTACAACAACTTTACAACAATAAAAGAAAACCACAGTAAGTGCAGCAATGAGTGCAATTGTCCCTAGGATCAGCAAGACTTGTATGTAGTGCTAGTAGAGGAGATGTTCTCTGTAGAGTGCTATGACAGGAGATGTTCTCTGAAGAGTAGGGTTTTTAGATGTTTTTGAAGATGGAGAGGGATGTCCCTACTCTAGTAGCAACTGGTAGTGCGTTCCACCAACAAGGAACCTGAGAAAAGTTTGGATTGTCCTGAGTGTGCTGGTGGAAGAGACGTCGCTCGGCTGAGGAGTGCAACAGTCATGTGGTAGCATATGCCTGTATGAGGGCATTCAAATAGGTGGGAGCAGAGCCGGAGAGTACTTTGAGGACTGAGTTAAATGTTGCATCTGCACCAGACCTAAGGTCCCGTACGGAATCAGTCTGGCATGAATATGTGTACAGTTGCAACACTAATGTGGATGGATTATTATTATTTTATTGAGGGGGTGCAGCTGGGATCAAACCTGGGAACCAAAACTACAATATTAATGTTCGATGATTATGATGGCCTATTTTAATATTGTCAATAGATTGTGGGGTTGTGGGGCCTCCATGCCACACATGGCTGCACCCCTGAAATAGATGGATAGATTTAGGCAAATGGATGAGAAACAGCTTTTTCAAACAGCTATACAGAAAATATTTAATTAAAACGTTTCTAAGATTAGGAAGAATAAACTGATTTGTCAATTTCTATCACTTTTAGGTTTCGACAGAAGTGTGAGATGCCTTACTTTCTTGAGGACTCGAACCCTGCATGTTGACTATCCATCTGCAGCCTGTCTTGTTTCATCTGGACCCAATGGTGTTTCCTCTATTCATTTTTACACTCTGCACATTTTATACTTTGTCAGTCACTGACAAAGGGCATGCATGAGAAGGCATCACACTTACATTTCTTTCCTAATAGGCTACATTTTTTTCTGGAATGTCTTGATTGGAGGAAGAGTCTTTGCCAAGTTTGAGGCAGTATGTGAATTTCACAAACACATTTCACATTCTGCAATAATAGAGCTAATTCATTGTTAACTGGTATGTTGTTCATTCATTATGGAGTTAATTGATTGTTAACTGGTATGTTAGTCCAAATTCAAACTGCAGATTACAAAAGTGACAGTGACCAAGGACGACAGCAAGTTGTATTCTGGAGATGAAGTGGGCTATGTTTATATCTATGACATAAAGACATATGCTATTCATCCAGAACACAAAAAACCAAAGAGTAAGTAAGGTTTCCATCTTATGGATTTGACATTGGACATAAAGTCATTTATTGTGGAAAAAATATACTGCTTTGATGTTTCAGTTGAAAACTACTGGCGAGCACATATCAGTGGCATAACAGGGTATGTATTTGTTGGAGCCTTGTACACATGCATTTGTAATTTGGGTGATGCTTTTATCCAATGCAATGTATATGTCAATTATTACAACGGCCAGTCTCCCTGGAGCAACTCAGGTTAAAAGTGCCTTGCTCAAGGGTACAACGGTTGCAGCCGGGAATCAAATCCACAACTTAGTCTGGCTACTGCATACTAGCCCAGCTTCTATGACCACTATGATACCACCGCCCCTAATGTCACCAGGCTAGTTAGCTTACTAAAGTCTTCAGTGTGGGATGGGTGGACAGACACACTTTTTGGTTACAATAGAGATCGCTAAGACAAGTGACCAACTTCATCAAAACACAAAGAATTATGGGTATGTTTGGCTCGCCCGATGCCAGCCCATGTAAACTAGTGTTCTGGGTCTATGATCTGGCATGATAATAATGAAAACTAAGCGTTAAAAAATTGTGTGGAAAAACAGAACATAATCTTGCGCTTCCTTACTGATGCTATCCATGCCATTCCTCGCCTTTTTGTCACCTCTGAAACATGGCGTGTACTATTATTTTTCCACACTGGAAAACGATAAAAGATAAGCTTCATGTTACTCTATTGAATTTTATAACACAGCAGGTAAACGGCATTTCGACAACTGCACTTCGTTGTTCCCTCGGCGAGAAAGGCAGATCGGGCCCGATTGTCGGCCCCGTCCAAGTTACCATGGTAACACCACCCCCGATTGTCGGAGGGGGCAGATCGGGACTAAAATCGTTGCGATTCTCTTGTAGTGTGGGGTCAGCTTAAAACAACTTAAGTTTTGGGCCACCGATTCCCAAAATGCCTTGCGTTATACGTCACGTTCTCAATCTCTATAACAGGATTTTTAGACTGTACAGTGTCTTTCTCTGAAACGTATTGAAAACCTACGACAAAAAAGCCAAACAAATGACATGTCGGCCATCTATGGGGTCATTCATTATTCCAGTTACCAATACAGCATGTTTGTTTGATGTCATTTATATCTCAATTATAAAACATGTTTTTTCCAGATTAGAGATTTTGGATAATAGTTTAGTACTCACTTCCTCTACTGACTGCACGGTACGGCTATGGACAGTCTGTGGAGAATTTGTAGGTTGGTGTGCAATCATCTGTTCCTCTGTTCTTATCCTGAGAAACTACTGTTAGGGCAATTCCATATCAGTTGGAACAGGTCCGACACCATGGTCCTCAGTTTTTCCTGATTTTTGGTGCACATGTTCCTCCATGTCTTATTAGAAGAAAACCAAAATTTTAGCTTGTTATCTTGTTTGGTTTCTGAGATATGGCTCTTCAAATGTGGTTAGACGCGTCCTAAAAAAGGCTGAAAATTCCTGTATTTAATGAGCGCCACTTTTTTTTAAACCCCTCTCCTCTCTTAAGGCTACCATATTATTTTCTAAAAATTTGAACACTGGGGCAGTACCCTGTGTTGTTGTCCAAAATCACAAAGGAATTACAGTCCTTCCCACCATTGGAGACTTATTCATCGAAACAAACCCATCATTTTTTTGAAAGCAATGAAAAAAAAAACTGTTTTTGTTCTCTTATGGTCATGAATGGCTAGCACTCACAGTTTTAAAACTCTACATGTACAGTGCCTATAGAAAGTCATCATACCCTTTTGAAATAGTTACTTCTTTTGTCTTACAGCCTGAAATCAAAACCCATTTTAAAAACAATCTTTTTTAGTTTTATTCACAAATGTAGCTGTACAACATCAAAATAATGAAAAGAAAGTCAACAGTTCTGAAAATTAATAAGAAATTAAAAACTAGAATAACAGGGTTGGAAAAGTCATCATACCCCTGACTTAATACGTTGTATAGCTTCCTTCTGCTTTCATTACAGCCCTCAATCTGTTTGGACATGTCTCTATTATAGCTTTGCACACCTAGATTGGGGAATATTTGCCCAATCTTCCGTGCAGAATTGTTAAAATTCAGTCAAATTCTGTAGGGGATGGCGATGGACTGCTCTCTTCAAGTCAATCCACAGATTTTCTATAGGATTTAAGTCAGGGCTCTGACTTTGCCACTCAAGGCTAGTCACCATCCTATCCTTAAGCCACTACTTTGTTCTTTTGGCAGTATGTTTAGGATCTTTGCCGTGTTGGAAGGCGAATGACCTGCCCATATTTAGCTGTCTAGCAGAGGGACACAGGTTTTCCTCAAGAATTTGGGTGTACTTGGCAGCATCCATTTTCCCTTCTATCCTGACCAATTGCCCAGTCCCTGCTAACGAGAAACATCCCCATAACATAATGTTGCCCCAACCATGCTTCACACTAGGTAAAAAATTAAAAATTAAAATGGGTTTTGATTTCAGGCTGTAAGACAAAAAAAAGTAACTATTTCAAAAGGGTATGATGACTTTCTATAGGCACTGTATATAGTCCATGAGTAAGAGAACATGTTGACAAAAAATTGAGAATGTTAGTTTTCGTATTTCGAGGCTATGAGCCTTCAAAGTTGGCCAGTTTTTTCCTAAAAATGCCACTTTTATTGCCTTTTTCCAAGGACAAGATGAAATGCAAATCCAACATTTCTTTTTTTCTGCAATAGTGTGGCACTTTGTAGATCATGTGAATGTGGTAGATCCAACCTGTCCATTTTAATATCCCCACAGCACATGTCTGAAGTTAGAAAAAATGAAAAAATGTCTTGGCTGAAGGAGGTGTTGGTTTGATTTGTATGAACCAGGCTTGTGCAAAATTCAGAATTGAATTGAGAATGACTCCTAAATTCCAATTCAATTCTTGAGTTTGAATTGAATTTGAATTGAGGTCAAAAACAGGATGCAGAATTACAATTCGAATTTGAATTAAGGGAAGTAGAATTGAAGTTCAAATCAATTCATATACACAATTTAAGGGTACACTGCAAAATTGATTAGAAGTGGTATTGTTTGAAGAGTGAATTTCTTACTTTACGTAAGTGTTCAACTTTACACTATCTTAAATCAAGCACATCTTTTTTTGTCTCAAGTAGGCATGAAATCTTAAAATGAGGTAAATACTGTTCAAATTAGATCTTTTACATCTCTCCCTCAAATTCTCATCAAAATAAAGCTTGTTTTAAGATTCAGTAACACATTTTTTTTACTTAATTTAAGATAACATTTAAGATTTAAGATATCATCTTAAAAACAGCAGTTTATGCTTATAACAACTTATGTAGCAACTTTAAATATAATCTAGATTTGTCACAAGCTGTGGTACTGTGGCGCAACAGGTTACAGCATTACCATGTACTCATCCATATACCCACGGGGACCCGGTTCGAATGTCACCTGCGGTCATATCCCATTCTCTCCCCAAGTCTTTCACTCACCTACTTGCTTCCTGTCTATCTTCATTGTACTATCTGAATAAAGGCAAAAAGTCCAGAAAATATACTTCCAAAAAAAAGGAATATAATCTGAGGCTGTTTAAATGTAAGGAATCTCATTTTACAACCAGCATTTTATGCTTATATTAAGTATATTTTACTTATTTTGGGGATGTAAAAATGATATGTATAATTATTCTTAAAACCAGCAATTTCAGCTTATGTTAAGTTTCCAAATACCTCTGTTGACATGCTTATTTCTAGATTTTTTATTGATCTTAATTCACAAAATCTTGCCAAGTGAAATTATCTTGCTGCATGGAGAAAATTTCACTTGTTTTGAGTACCTTTTACCTCAGATTTAGTGTTTTTATCTTGTTTTTAGACACCCTTTTTTGCAGTGTTTAACAATTAAGTTTCACAAAATATGTCAGATATGATTTCAACAAACAGACAATTTATAATTGAAAACAGTAATCAATTACATTTCCAATGTAATTTTCCCTGAACTGAATGTATGTGAGATTCAACACATTCTTCCTGTTATGTGACTGTGAATTTGTTTTGAATTGCCATGAATTGAATTCCACTTCCTGTCATTCCAATTCCAATTCAAATTCAACTTCCTGTGGGGTGGGGCCAATTCAATTCAAATTCCAACTCATGAATTGAATGGAGGCAAATTCTAAAATTCGAAATTGTGCACAAGCCTGGTATGAACCTCTTAGAAGGACAATATGGGGTGTAAACCCATTTTGTCTTTTTGAGGGATCAGCATGCCATCCTGTAAACAGGATAAAAATCTTATAACCCATTTTTACTCTTTATTGATCCCTTAGAATATGTCCAAAAGTTGTCATAAATGAAAAAAGGCGACTAAATTGAGGGGCTTAAAGGGATATTCCGCCATTTTTGGAAATATGCTCATTTTCCACCTCCCCTCGAGCAAAACAATCGATATTTACCTTGTTCCCGTTCATCCAGCCATTCTGTGAGTCTGGCGATACAACTTTTAGCTTCAGCCTAGCATAGATCATTGAATCGTATTAGACCATTAGCTTCTCGCCTGCTAGCTTCATGTTTAAAAGTGACTGAGATTTCTGGTAATTTTCTCATTTAAAACGTGTCTCCTCTCAAGTTAGAAAGTGCAATAAGACCAACTGAAAATGAAACCTGGCGTTTTTCTAGGCTGATTTGACATGGAACTACACTCTCATCTGGCGTAATAATCAAGGCAACTTGCACACTACTGGCACTACTACTGCTTGTTGTCTATGGGGACTATTTTCAGATGCTGCGTACGATATCACTGCGCCTATGGTACGTTTGCAAGTTGCCTCGATTATTACGCCAGATGAGAGTATAGTTCCATGTCAAATCAGCCTAGAAAAACGCCAGGTTTCATTTTAGATAAACACTCAGATCCACTTAGATAAACATAACCCTAGGACCAGTGAAAATCCTACACTTTTTGGTCATCCATATCCATCCATAAGTTAAACCCTAAGGGGGGATTTTTTTATGTCACACAAAGTGGGTACCAATCAACTCCAAATGGTCTGAAACATACTCCTACACAATATCTCAAACCATGATTTTGGCCTCAACACTTAGGCAAATTTCTGTTTTTTTGTTTTTTCCCATTCGTTTCAATGGGAAATAGTTTTTTGCGAACAACTCTTGAACGGAAGGTCGTAGACTCAATCTGATTTGCTCCATCAGACATAATTCGACCATGAGGATCAAGCAAGAAGTGAATGTTTATTTCTATGACCTTCCGTTCTCTAGATATAGCCTTTTTAAAGTTTATTTCCTGTTTTTCCTAAACCAACTTCCGGTTATCACAGGATATTAGGGACACAGTGGGTTCAAAGGCCATCGTAACAGGGTTAAACATTTCACAGTGTTCTCCCTCGGTATCTCATCTGTCTTATATTACATTTGTAGCCTTGTGTGACTTGATCCACTTGGCCATTTAAGCCCCTCGATTTAGTTGCCTTTTTCGCTTTTGACAACTTTTGGACATATTTTAAGGGATCACTAAAGAGTAAAAATGGGATACAGGATACAACATTTTTATCCTATTTACAGGATGGCATTCTGATCCCTCAAACAGAAAAAAATGGGTTTACACCCCATATTGTCCTTCTAAGAGGTTCATACAAATCAAACCAACACCTCCTTCAGCCAAGACTATTTTTCATTTTTTCTAACTTCAGACATGTGCTGTGGGGATATTAAAATGGACAGGTTGGATCTACCACATTCACATGATCTACAAAGTGCCACACTATTGCACAAAAAAGAAATGTTGGATTTGCATTTCATCTTGTCCTTGGAAAAAGGCAATAAAAGTGGCCTTTTTAGGATAAAACGCCATTTTGGCCAACTTTGAAGGCTCATAGCCTCGAAATACGAAAACTAACATTCTCAATATTTTGTCAACATGTTCTCTTACTCATGGACTATATATATGTAGAGTTTTAAAACTGTGAGTGCTAGCCATTCATGACCATAACAGAACAAAAACAGTTTTTTTTTTCATTGCTTTCAAAACAAATATGGGTTTGTTTCGATGAATAAGTCTCCAATGGTGGGAAGGACTGTAATTCCTTTATGATTTTGGACAACAACACAGGGTACTGCCCCAGTGTTCAAATTTTTAGAAAATAATATGCTAGCCTTAAGGGAGGAGAGGGGTTTAAAAAAAAGTGGTGCTCATTAAATACAGGAATTTTCAGCCTTTTTTAGGACGCGTCTAACCACATTTGAAGAGCCATATCTCAGAAACTAAACAAGATACCCAGCTAAAATTTTGGTTTTCTTCTAATGAGACATGGAGGAACATTTGGACCAAAAATCAGGAAAAACTGAGGACCATGGTGTCGGACCTGTTCCAACTGATATGGAATTGCCCGTTAGCTTTTAAGAAAATTAATATTTGAATGTTTTGAATATTTGTTTTGAGGTAGCTGGGTAGACGTGAATTAATGTCGGCCCTTTGCTTTCAGGAACTTTTGGGCAGCCAGAGGCCTGGAGTTTATATATTCCATCATCCTGGAAACACCCTGCCGTGCCCTATGACATTCTGATAGACCCTTTAAGTATGCCCAGTCACTGCACTTTGGACACAGAAACCAGCACTGAAGACATCCACACACAGGATCAAAACAAGGTAACGATAAAAGCATTGACCTTCTGGGTGATGATCATTTTGACAGTTATATCCTCCATTATCCATTAATCTTTTTGAAACATATTCAGTTTGAATCCCAAAGTAAGCTGAAATTCCCTCCACCGTTCATCAGTGATGCAGACATTGAGACAGAAATAAAGAGCCCCCGTTGTCCAGAGAAACTTGGGAAACGGTGGGTTTTTCTCAGAAGAGTCCTGTTTCTATAGAACAATAGCCAGAGACCATCTCTCTCTCAATATTAATTGGGTTTGCTGTATCAACAGGCTTCGTCATGAAATCTTCAAAAATGCTAACCAGTTTCCCAACCACGGAGGACCCAAAGCATATCATACACTTAAGTACTTTGATATTGCACCGACTTCAGCTATGTGTGAGCGACCTGATCTTTCACTCGCTGGAACTGATCCATTTATATCAAACTCTTTGCCGGAGGAGCCACAGTAGTCCTAGTGCATTATGTTGTGGTATCCCAGAGATCACCTTATCATTTGGACTGATTCTCATATTTATGTGTATGCTATGAAAATAAAACTAACAAGCAAACATACACGGGCATACATACACATTCATGTCTGCTTTTGTTTGTGTGTCTTTGTCGCCACTTCTTTTCTACCCTGTTTCCAAAAAAATTGGATGCTTATGTAAAATGGGTGTTTATGTAAATACAAGCAGAATGCGATGAACTGCAATCATAGTGTATAACTCATATTCACTTGCAAAAATAACACAGACAACATAACAAATGTTGAAACTGGCCAATTGTATTAGTTTATGAAAAAATATGTACTTGTTTGAATTTAATGCCAGCATTGTTTATCCATAAAGTTGGAATGGGAGCAAGTTGCATAAGTTGTATAATGCTACTGTAAAGACAACCCAAGGAGGAACATTTCACAACTAATTATAGAATGCAGTCAGCAATGGCGTGTGTTTTGTGTGTGTGTGTGTGTGTGTGTGTTTACGTTTCAATAGAAGCTTCTGTCCAAAGAACGACCAAACAAATCACCAGAGAGGAACAGTAGCTCACTGCTCCTTTCGTTATTTGAGAAACTCCACACAGGGTTTATTTTTGACACTTTATTTGTTTACAATTTTGCAGAGCCTGTGGGGTGTACTACGAATCTCGATTAGTGGGTTAGGGAGGTATGTTGCGCTCAAAACCGGGGTATGCTGTCATACGAAAGTGGATTTGTTTTAGCGTCGCTGTATCACCATGGTATCTCGCAACCAAACCTGGTCGGGAGCAGGTTATGTGCTTAGTTATAGCTCAAATCATGAAAAATCACCGCCCTCTGACTTATCCTACTGACTAGTGACCAATCAATCATCTTGAAAAACGAAGTCATCTCACGTGTGAGAATCTGTCATAGCATCTACTGGAGCAGCTCCGCCTCTTCAAAAATGTTAAACTCGAAGGCGCTTTAACTATGTTGCGCATGCAGATATATCACTTTTATGGACATGCATAGCATACAATATCTGATGACCATCGATTTTTTGATGTTATAGGTTAGACACTAAAAAAGACTTGCTACCGCTCATAAATGCGGAAGTAATCGTTTTTAAACCGAAGCGGTCTTGTGCATCTCCACGTTTCCCGATTGGTCAAAGTCACCCCAACCACGAGAACGCGCACAGATCTGAGCTGAAAGCCTAGTTTGATAAATTCAATAAAGGTCATAACCAACATGTGTACTGACTACATAACTAAATGCAATTCGTTGCAAGTGTTTGCTAAAGTAACATTGCTGGAAGGAGCACTCGACGAAGTAGTACCCATAGACCTAAAAGAAATGGACAAACAGACCCAGATAACAATTTCCTTTGGGCCGGATCCGCATAAAAGCCTTTAGATCCGCATGTAGCGGACCTACGGTATCTGACTGTGGGCCAGATGTGTAAAAGGACCCGTATTGCAGATCCGTACCACACACAAGAAGCAGACCCGTACCACACACAAGAGGCAGACCCGTATTCATGGGTTTCATCAGGTCCCTTTGCACAGGTGTATCAAGCACCATGCGGTCTGCATTGATAATCAAGGTGCTTCATTTTATACACCTGTGGAAAGGGACCTGATGAAACCCATGAATTGCAGATCAGTACCACACACAAGAAGCAGACCCGTATTGCAAATCCTTAGGCCTAACACACACAATAAGCGGACCCGTATTGCAGATCCGTACCACACACAAGAAGCGGACCTGTACGGGTTCGCTTACTGTGTGTGGTACGGATCTGCAATACAGTTCCGCCTCTTATGTGTGGTACAGGTCCGCTTATAGGGCTCGGGATCATGACGTGAAAACTTTGCGGGCACAGCCATATTGGCAGCCTCACTCCTTAGTTTACTATGGATTACTATGGATTTACTCCCGCCTATTAGTGTGTTCCTATCACTTAGTTTTTGCCTTCTTGGTCGTATGTTGCTATGTAGTGGGGTGTAACAGCGCAACCCAGGACGGCAAGAGGAAAAGAATCGCTAAGACTATATTTCTGCTTCTTGTCTTCTGCATCTGAATGAATGGACATCACGTTCGGTGCGCTACCAATATGGCGGCAATATTCCTAGAATGCAAGTCATGTGCCCGAGCCCTATTGTGTGTGGTACGGATCTGCAATTGTGTGTGGTACGGGTCCGCTTATTGTGTGGTACGGATCTGCAATGCGGTTCCGCCTCTTATGTGTGGTACAGGTCCGCTTCTTGTGTGTTGTGCGGATCTGCAATACAGGTCCCATATTACATATGACTTTAAGCAGACATTCACAACATCCCCAACTGGTCACCACTATAAAAAACTTTGCAGAAGAATTAAGGAGGCTTATCACAATTTTATGACTTTATAAACCTAATGGGTTAGATATAAAATATAACCTAGACATTCTCTGATAACTTTAATTATATTTTGTGTAGGCCTACTTTGTTGAGGTTTGCTTCCCAGCATGTATTGCAAATATTAGTTTTGAATTTTGAAACAATGTGGTTTGGACATTTTAGCTTATAGGCTAACCTACTCCACTGATGTTTTGAACAATAACATTACCAGATATGACCACTGACTTAGTAATTTATTAGGGGGGAAATAAGTTGTGAAAGTATTAGACCTAACCGGGTATAAAAGTCCAGCTAACTAATCCAATTATTATTCATCTGGACGTGATCATCAATCTCCAAGCCGCATCCACAGGTAAGATAAATAAGTGTGTGTACTTAAATGCTAGACGTAATTGCAAATCATTCCTGCTGGCTAATTACTGCTTAACGATGTTGACAGGTGTTTCACTCCCATAAAAAGTAACCTAACGCCACGTGCTTCGTGACAGATTGACTTGGGTAAGGTAAACGGCGCAAAAGCTAAACGGTGAACAGCTAGTTGGGTGAAACTAGTAGAAATTAGTCCTCGTCCTCTTTTTACGTCGCAGTGACAAAATACGTTTTTTAAAATGCTCTGAATCATAATAATTTTTTTTTTTATTTGGGTGTCATATAGAATTTCACCGCTAGGGGGAGAAGATCTTACACAGGGGGGCTTTAACTTAAAGGAATAGTTAGGAATTTTGGACATATAGGACTTCATTTCCAACTTTACCGAGGTGATGTAGGTCGGTGGAGACCATTTTTATCGCATTTAACCCCTTCCTTCAGTTGCAGCGTTCCCCTTTGCTAACGCTGGTTCTGAGCTAAGGCATTTCAACGGTAACATCAGTCTGACATCAACAACAGTCTTACTCACTCCACAGCACACCCGAGACAAGTCAATTAAAACGTCAGACTATCGATATACATGTCCGTGTTGATAGAATAATTTTAGAAATAAAACTAACCTTGCAACATTTTGAGGGACTAGTTTCTCAATATCAATCCGCCACTGCCATACAGGGAACAAAGTAGGCTATTGCAATGCGATGCAAGGTTAGTTTAATAGGAAGTTAAGTGAAGTGTCATGGTAGCTGTGTCATGCAAAGTGCACTGTGCCATGCCGCCATCTAGTGGTTAAGGAATATTTCACACCCATTGTTCTGATTATAAAAGCTGCGCTGTTAAAAACTGGCACAAAGTCGTTTGGGTGATCCATGTGATAAATTGTGTTTTTCTTTTCATACTTCGTTACTTTATGAATGGTGGTGTATTGAGGTACCATTTTGAATGTCATTACTCTGACATTCAAGAAATAACGGCTGGCATTTTTCGGGACCCAGTGTCAATGGGGAATTCCATTGAACATGGGTTACGGATGTAATGTTTTTGTTCTCCCTGAAGTTTCTCCATGTTGCGTCGATAAAATTTTTAAATTCTTGCTGTATTATGTCGGACACAAATGTGGTTATTATCAAAGTGAAATGGTTACTGTCATATGTCAGCGGCGTTTGTTTCAGCACATAATTGACGTTTTCATTCGAAATGGTCAATCGGAATCAATGGGAGTCAATGGGGAACCGTAATACTTTTAACAGTGGCGTCCAAGGAAGCTTAGTGCCGGATGACGGCGGTTATACAAGTCTAGTTGTATATGATATAGGCTATAAAATCACACTGTACAGCCACAAAGCACCACATATGTTTTCTAGTTTTAAAAAAGAATTTATCCTCCCCTCCCCCTCACAACAAGTTCGCTGGTTTCTAACTTTTATTTTGAAACTCGGAAGTAAACGCGCTGACTTGATGTCGCCTTATAGGCCTATCAGGTGGTTTGGGTTCAGTGCCGCGTTGTTACCACAATGCCAGAAGATGCTGCGATCTTAAAAGATCAGGTAAGTGACGGCCAAAGCCATCGATATCTCAAAGTTGCGACTATGGGTGCCTCTCAACATGCCTCCTCGATCCTCGATGCTCGATCCTCGAGGGGCGTTCCCACTGATCTATAACTAACACTGGATAGACTATCCCATTGTTTCCCCCCCATCATCCTTTATGTAGATCAGTGAGGATCGAGGCATCGAGGAGCGAGGGAGGACGTATAAACGCTGCATGAAATGCACCCACTACCGTTGACTCCCGTGAACAAACAATGGCGGCACTTCCGGGAACTATTCCATTGAGAATGAATGAATATAATACGACTTTTCTACATGAAATAGTCGTGTGCATAATAGATAGATTTCTCGAAAACATGCGCGCGCAGCCGCGCACGCAAGGGGCAGAAAGCACCATGAGCAGCATTAGCCTACCTATAAGCAGCTGCTCTCCGTGAAAAGATTAAAATGAATTTTAGTGCCGAAAACGGCACTATTCGAAATGACGATGGTTAGAGAATGTTCAGGAATGTAAAGTAATGCATATATTTGCCAGAAACCACCAAAACCGCCAAAAAGACGATGTTTTATAAATAATGAAAACGAACGACAAACTCTGAAATAAGCACATAAATGAGATGTTATCATCATTTAGACAACAGTGGCATACAAAAAATGCCGATTATAGCGTACAGCAGCTGGTTATTAGGTTAACTTTATAACGTTAAGACCGGCCATTCGGCGTCTTCTGCCCCGTGGGTGCGCGCGCATCTAGTTTTGTTAGTAAACAGGAAATCTGTGTATAATGCATTTTCATTGAGTAATGTATGTGGAAATGCAGTTTATAGTCATTTTCACCGAGTATTCACCGTAAATATTAATGCGATCGCTGCTGTCAATCCCGTAGTAAACCAGGGACCGAGGGAACTACTGAGTCTACCCACTAACCACGTGACCGCTCTAATCTGGCTTTAACATGGAAGTCAACGGCTGTCGCAACTTTGAGATATCGATGGCTTTGGTGACGGCTAAACGAACGGCGGCTGAGTTGACCGCAGTTCTCAAATCCGCGTGCATATATGTATACTGGTGTGTTCAAGACCACTCGGTATATCCCCTTTAAGTCGTTTTGAGTACACATAACCTTCCAAGACAACATGCACGCAAAAAAATAGAACGCTCACACGCCCCGACTCCGTAAAGAACTGTTATTTTTAGATCAGTGGGGTGCACCCTCATAGTTGACACAGGGGAAAGTGTTCCGAGTTGTCTCGAATGCTACTTAAATCTGACGTCATCAGACCAAACCTCCAGAACCTACACTGGCGGGTTTTGTTGAATTACCAACTAGTGAGCGTGTGGACTCTTGTCTATGGAGTAGGCTAAATCTGGATTGTTGGTCGAGACCGAGACACTGAACCAACTGGTGTCTCAAAAACGACAAGTAAGCCGCTGCTGAAAGAGTGATTGAGGTAAGGATATGTTAGCCGACACAGCCTACTTTAGTAGCTCGTTGTTGGTTTTGCTAGCCTGCTAGCCAGCCACCCAGCTGACAACAGAGAATGACTTACCGAACAATTCAACAGTTTCACATGTACATTTATTCTACGTTACGTTACATCGCATTTGTGTTAAAAATCGAAGGTTGGAAATGGAGGAGTGGGGATGACAGCGAGCGTGGAAGGGAATGAAAAGTTGAAACGTCAACGTGTAGATTGTTTAAAAATACAAACACCAGTTGGCATGGATGACATGTTTATTCACCGCTAGGTTACTGCCAGTTTAGAAGGCGATGCCGGGCAGCTTGTTTTACATTTCACATGTTGGCCAACCACAAAATTTGTCACATGTTGGTTTTGCCATCACCAAAGGGTGTTCTGAGTTTAAAGGGATATTCCGCCATTTTTGGAAATAAGCTCAATTCCCACCTCCCCTCGAGCAAAACAATCGATATTTACCTTGTTCCCGTTCATCCAGCCATTCTGTGAGTCTGGCGATACAACTTTTAGCTTCAGCCTAGCATAGATCAGTGAATCAGATTAGACCATTAGCTTCTCGTCTGCTAGCTTCATGTTTAAAAGTGACTAAGATTTCTGGTAATTTTCCCATTTAAAACGTGTCTCCTTTCAAGTTAGAAAGTGCAATAAGACCAACTGAAAATGAAGCCTGGCGTTTTTCTAGGCTGATTTGACATGGAACTACACTCTCATCTGGCATAATAATCAAGGCAACTTGCAAACGTACCATAGGCGCAGTGATATCGTACGCAGCATCTGAAAATAGTCCCCATAGACAACAAGCAGTAGTAGTGCCAGTAGTTTGCAAGTCTCCGCCCCTTCCGGTCGGTCCACTGGACCTAAAATGGGAAAAAAATGAATTATAGTCAATGGAGAAAGATCAATTATTTTCTGGTCCCGATCGTCTTGTGCCATGAATTACACATATGGGCCCTCATTTATCAACAGAGCGTAGAAACCAGCGTATATCTGAGCGCAGAAATCATCTTACGACGGGGCTCACGTGTGATTCATCAAACTTTCGTATCACTTCAATTCCAGCGTAAGAATGAACGTTTGTTGATAAATGTGGCGGCTGGAAACAAGCATGATTTAAATATCACGCCCCTATATTATGCTCATTTTAATGGCCTCGCCCCTAGAATTTACGACATGAAGGTGCATTATACGTCCAAAAAGGATCATTAGTGATCTCGAGCCACAGTGACGTCCAGCTGAACCTTGTTAATTTTGACAGCTAGAAGCTGTCATCAAGGAAGGCGGGAAACTAGAGCGATTTGAGCGCAACAGACTTTATTTTCGCAGAGAGAACGTATCATACTATAAATACATTCATTACAAAACTGTACGACACTGAAATTTGCCCTTTGAAAATATATATGCCTAGACCTAATTCATGAATGTTGCGTTTGCCAAAGAGAAAGTAATCATTGCCTATGGCTATTCTAAGCCATGAAATGTGTCAATATAATATGCTTCATTACAGAAAATAGGCTGCACATGTTCAGGAAAGGTGTTATGTCCGAGATAGTCCATCAATTCAACTATTCAACTTTCTAATGCACCGCCGATTTACTGCTGCGCGATGCATGCCGCCTGAAAAACTTGCGTACACGAGTTCAGACTAGACGTGAGATTTGAGCGTAGCCACCGATCACGTTCATATTGATAAATGCCATACTTTGCGTGGAAACAAGCGTACGCCTGTTTTACGCCTGTTTTTGGTCGTACGCTCGTTTGATAAATGAGGGCCATGATGTTTATCAATTTTAAAGACAATATTACATGTAGACATTTGCAGTTCATTTTGTAACTAGTGAATTACAACAGGGTCATTCCACGTCAAATCAACCAGAGCGCACGCACTTGCGTCTCAAAAAAATCCATGTGCACCTTTAATCTGCATTACCTCTTCTTTTTAAAAACACCAATTGAGTGTTTCTACTGATCTCAATAAGGGAAAAAAAAGCAAGAGCCTATGTTGAGTAAAAATATGTCTTCTGTAAGCCTAAACAGAGCCCAGCCAAGAACTCCAATAACATTATGATCAACTTTGAGGGACTGATATGACCATGCAGGACCATGCAGGATCATCCAGACTACTCGTGGTGATTTTACTGCATGCTATTCCTATTTATGCACCAGCCTGCAAGATTTGAGCTTCCTACAGAATCTAGTTCTTGAGCAATGAGCTTGTGAACTTTGAAAAAAAAAGAGCCAGAACAAATTTGACTCCCCCCACCCCCCGTAAAACTGGCTGTTACTTGAAAAATATTGATCTTAGCACAAAAACATTTTACATAGTGTTTCCTGGGTAACATAGGCACGCATGGTATTTGTTTCAGATTTTTTTGAGACGCAAGTGCGTGTGCTCTGGTTGATTTGAAGTGGAATGATCCAACATTGTGAAATATATCATAATTCCAGCGACTACAAACACATCAGTCGCGTTAGTGACGTTAGCCCACTTCACAGGCACAGCCACCGGCACCAGCAACAGCAGGTCTTATTTGAGCTTCCCCCCTTGCCGGTGAAAATACCATGAGTCAGAGCATTAAAGGGATATTCCGCCATTTTTGGAAATACGCTCATTTTCCACCTCCCCTCGAGCAAAACAATCGATATTTACCTTGTTCCCGTTCATCCAGCCATTCTGTGAGTCTGGCGATACAACTTTTAGCTTCAGCCTAGCATAGATCATTGAATCGGATTAGACCATTAGCTTCTCGCCTGCTAGCTTCATGTTTAAAAGTGACTAAGATTTCTGGTAATTTTCCCATTTAAAACGTGTCTCCTCTCAAGTTAGAAAGTGCAATAAGACCAACTGAAAATGAAACCTGGCGTTTTTCTAGGCTGATTTGACATGGAACTACACTCTCATCTGGCGTAATAATCAAAGCAACTTGCAAACTACTGGCACTACTACTGCCTGTTGTCTATGGGGACTATTTTCAGATGCTGCGTACGATATCACTGCGCCTATGGTACGTTTGCAAGTTCCCTTGATTATTACGCCAGATGAGAGTGTAGTTCCATGTCAAATCAGCCTAGAAAAACGCCAGGTTTCATTGACTGACTGTATGGAATGCACGGCACAGAAAATATATCGAATTTTATCGAAAATTAAGTAATCTTTGCGGTATGTCTATCGCAAGCGTTGATATCGCAATAACGATATATTTTAGATATATCGTGCAGCCCTCGTCAGCACTACCGTCTACCGGCGCTGCTACACGCTGAGGCGGGCAGCATCAATAGACCAACTGATTTTGGATTGGATTTCACAGAAAATTAAATAAAATTATTTTATTTTTTTAAATCCCCTAATCACCCGCGGGCCGGATGTGACGTACAGTCGGGCCGGGTCCGGCCCGTGGGCCGTAACCCTGGCATCCCTACTTTAAGGCATACTTAGAAATCAGTAGCCCGGCCCCAGCCGTGGCGCGACTGGCTGGGGCACCTGCACCGCACGCCGGCGACCCGGGTTCGATTCCCGCCCCCAGGTCCTTTCCAGATCCCACCCCAACGCTCTCTCCCACTCACTTCCTGTCTCTCTCTACTGTCCTATAATTAAAGGCATAAAAGCCCAAAAATATACTTAAAAAAAAAAAAAAGAAATCAGTAGCCCTAGTTATCATCTTGGTTAATGAGTAACAATTTAAAATAAATTTTCCAGCATTTTGGGAGCCAGTGCTTGAACAGGAGTGATGTGTTCATACCGTGCGTTGCGGCCCGCAGTTGGCCCGCGGGCCGTAGTTTGGACACCCCGATAGGCAGTCCCGCAGCCCTTGCAGCCCACAGGTGCAAAACTGAAAGTTTGTTGAGGCCCTCGGTGGGCCGCGGCCATATGGTTAAGAATCACTGCTTTAAATCATGCCAGTATGATGCAGCAGGCAAGGATAAATCATAGCAGTGCAATCCCTGCAAATTATAACCGCATTAAAACATTCTTGGTGGTTTCTTTTTTAAATTTGGGTGTAAAAGCAGGGGTGAAAGTTATTTTGAGTTCTTGCCAGTAGTATGAAAGTTTGTCATAGGGAACATTTTTCATACATTTCAATGCACCTAAATAGGGTATGTCAGTTGATTTATTTTGCCGTATATTTGCAGAGCATTCATCATGGCCTGTTATTTGGCTTTATCATTCTCTCTTTTTCTTTCCCTGCCCCTCTGCCTTGCCACTCTTAAGGATACTACTAAACTTCCCTTCTTGCATGGCTTCATGGCTTTAGTCAACTTTCCAAATAAATTGAGCTTGTTTTAATCTGTCACTGACTTGTCTCCATATGAATGATGATGGCTCACATCTGATAGAATGGTGGCACGTGCTTCCTTAATTAGTTGTTCGGTTGTTGGTTGATAAATAGGACGGTTGCATTTGCATTTTAAGACTGTACTCATGGACATTAGCATAATCTGCCTCAATACGCGGATCTCATAAATTTAATTTAAGAATTATGGAGGGAAGCACAGACCAACATTTAGCATAAGCAATGCATACGTGTGGAGGGAGAGTTTTTTCCTCTCAGGGTTGTAGTCTCTGCATTTGCTCTGCTGCTGGCTTATGCATTCACATCGCCCAAAATGCTTGATGACTGTAGGGCCGTCCTCATCTTCGTTACTGCCTGGATTCATTCATTCATTCATGCATTCATGCATTCATACATTCATACATTCATACATACATACTAGGGCTGGGATAAACGATTATTTTTTAAACGATTAATCTAGCGATTATTTTTTCGATGCATCGATTAATCTAACGATTCATTTTTTCAGTTCGATTCGATTTCGATTCGATTCGATTATCGATTATCTCCCCACTAATTGACTAATTGCAATATATACATGTTGATTTACATATCTGAATGAAATAAAACATTGCAATGTATGTTTATTGCTCTTAAAATTCCAAAATGAAAGACTATGCAAGTGCAAAGTAATGCATTCTAAGTCAGAGGTAGCATTCAATAAAACCTTGAAGCCTTGAAAACACTGGGAGTGTTGTCAAATTGAGGGGGACAAGATCCCAACTGTCATCAATAAAATGACAAGTTAAATAGGCTTATTTTAAGTCTTTGGGACTTTGGGGCCATAGGGCCTACCTATCATTATGATGATCATTATTACAATTATTATTATGCTGTATTAAGTGTACTTTCACTTCAAAGCAGTCAATGTTTTAAATGCTAACATTGTTCACAAAAAGTTTGTGAAAAAATCAGAGACCTGCTTTAGTAATGTAAGATACAGTATAATTACAATAGCTTTTGCATGGTTGCATGATAAATACAGTAGGCTACTTCTGAAAACAACAGCAATAATATGGGTGATTGTTTTGGGATGTTTCCCTCATGCAAGCATCAAACTCTGGTAGGCAAATGGAGACAAAATTCATTGACGTGCTTTTTAATGAAATTCCATTTGAATCTCTGAATGTAAGGATTCAGGAAACACGTAGGCTACCAACTTTAGTTTATGTATTACGGCCGAGCAGATAGGCGAAATCACTGATCTGGAGATTTTTACATGAAAGACTAAGGCTACAATCTTTTGACCATATTCAAATTTGACTGAACTATACTCTGCTCTGTATCAAGAATCCACGTTGTTCTATTAAATGTCGTTAAATAATTAAACAGCAGGTTGAACGGAACTTGCCACCAACGTTATCGATTAGTTTCAGTTTCTGTCGCGCAAACACGCACATGCATGCATTCAATGAACGCTCATACCAACACTTAATTGTGTTGCTGTATGTTTATTCACATCGAATTAGCAAGTATTTCCTCCTGATTGCTGAAACTTTAGTTTTCTTTTTCTGTCGGGCCGCGGTTGCTTCATCAATTGCGCAGCAAATTATCAGGTGAAGCCTAATTTCACTCCACGCCTCACAGACCAGCAGTCTCTCTACATTGCGGACCGGTGCAGCTCCGTCCGCGGCCCATAGTTAGAGAAACGCTGTAGAGGAACGAGTGCGTGCTGCAGTGCCTTGCACTTTTGAAATTCTGAGGAGTCACTCACGTTGCCGCCAACCTTGTTTTGATTTTGACGACGTGTCGATTCGCATATTTTGAACCGACGTATTTTTTGCGTCGAACTAATCGGTTAAGTCGATGCGTTGTCCCAGCCCTAATACATACATACATACATACATACACACACATACATGCATACATACTCAAAAACAGTGTTTTGACAGACATCTAACCTTATGTTTCACAGATCAACTGTTATAATAGAGACATGAACCTGCTGTCAAAAGCAGGCCATCAGCATGTTTGAAGCATTTATATGGGACACCAAAACGGGTAAGATTTTGTCTGGTCTATGCAGTTTAATGATCACACAGTTATTGCCGCTTGAAGTGATTCTTATTTTAATGACAGATTTGGGGCCCCTGGCCCTTAATTGGTTTGAGGAATTGACTGTGAAAGCATCAAGAAAGGATGAAACGGATGTGGGAGAATCCATGGCAACTGGACCATCAAGCCATGCAGACATCGTCTTCAAGCCTTCAGGGATTAAAGCCGAAATATTTTTGGCTAGTCAGACATCTACACCCAAGCTCCTCCACAAGCCACCACAAGCTTCTCCAGAGTTCTTGACGCAAGGTGACTGTGAACTGTCTTGAATTATAGTAGTACAGTAGTGTACACAATTCCAGTGTTGTGTTTTCGATTTCAGTTGAATTCCACTGTGGGTCAAGGTGGGGACGTGTGTTGTTACAGTAACTAGTGCAGTGCCCGTACAAACAATGTTTTCTAAGAAACTTGTTGCCCAATTACGTTGATGCAGGTCGATTTTTACTCAATTGCAAAATAAAAGAGTGAAGGGGAAAGGCGTTTGAGTTGCAGCTAATGGCAATATTAGACACATTACATACCCGTGCGTTTTTGCTGTTGTTGGGAAATGATAAAGCTGGCCATGCCCGTGCTATTAACTCGGAATGAATGTTATGCCCATAGCCGATGTCCAGATTCAGGAGCGGCTGTTTTAAATGGAAATTTTAACAGAATGCTACCGACGTGTGTGTGTCGGCATATTGTGGCAAGATCAGCAACCTGATCAGGCAACAGAACCGGTAGGGCGGTAGGCAACCACGGTTGTTGATGTAGAGTAGCCTATGCAACATTATGTTACTTTAACAGCCTGCTTACCAACATGCGTGCGTGTGTCGGACTCAGCATGTTTACCCAAGATGAACAATCTTGAAAGATCTTGTTGAAGTGAGACATTGTAATTTCCATGAATGGCAACACGTGAGCTTTTTTTTCTATGCTGGAGTAAGTGAGAGTGAGAAGGGGAGTGGCTAGAGTTAGAGTGGCTAGAGAGGGGTAGAATTGTATTTTGTTTAATTTAACGATGTCTTTGTAATTTTGTCCAAAAAACGACCTGGTTCAGATTGGGTTGCGGTCTCGAACTGATTCTACGTGTATACAGACTATTCCAAAGTTTACAGACTGATTGGTGCTTCGTTTTATGTGTAGACACCTACAGCAAGCTGCTGACGAGGTTTGCCGCTGTTTTGAGCAATGTTAGTGGTTTAAAAATGCGATTTTGAAAGCGCATGGATGAAAGCCCCATGCTAACCCACTGTTTGCGATTTTGGTCTGTAGCTCCTGCCAGTGCTAGCTCTGTACTGCGTGATGAGCGAAAATTACTTCCTCCACGGCTTAGTTGATGTATTTTCATTCAGAAAATAGCTTTATTTTGATTTTCCGCCAAACTTACGCTTTAAGAGGAAAGAAATTTGTTCTGTGTCTGAAAGTGTGATTCATTGGCATCACACACATGCAGTGGCAATAAAGAAATTGTGTAATAAAGTGTAATTTTACACTTTTCTAGAGAAAGAAATATGTTTTGACACCATCAAAGCCATGTTTTTAGCCATCCTCTTGGTAGATTCGCAACGAGATGAGCTGCAATGTTCTAAAACCTTGCAATGCTTAGCGGCGGCTTGCAACAGCTCGTAACAACGAGCAACATTTAATTCACACTGCTGTAAGTCCTTCTGCATGGTTTTGTCTTATCACAGATCTTTGTTATGAATTTGGCGTTTTTTGATGGGTTTTTGATGTGCGACGGCTACCGTAGGTCTAATATGTTGCAAAATAACTCCTAACCACTGGATGTGAGATATTCTTACACAAGGCACCTTTAAAGAGACCTTATGCAACTTTTTCATAGTCATAAAATCGCTCAGAAATCGTTGTTTTGCTTGACTGACCAGTTTCATCGAAAACAGTAATATTTCCTCCAGCCCCCAGTGTCCCTATCCGCTATTGCAACCTTGCAGTTTCTGCAGTAGACGATCGCTCCTTGTTTACATCTGGAAGTCAGAGACGCGTAAGGAACAAGAAGAACCACGCTTGCAATTTATATATTTATATAGTCTATATCAATGTTCCCTCTAAGCTGCGCGCGCGGCCGTGCAGGCCAGTCAAAGTGGCCGCGCAACAGATTTTTCTGACCGCGCATATTTTTCTGACCGGACATATTTTTCAGACCGCACAAACTATTTTTTTTTTTTCAGGGGTTAAAAATGTGACTATCAAACGCGATGTAGCCTAGTTAACAAACATTTAAAATACTGACATGTCTGACAACCAAGTCGGTACTGTAGACAACGTTACAAACAAAGTATCCTTAAGGCTCTTGGCGGGCCTTACTCCAGAAGTCCTACAGCTTACCACCAGGGTACCATGACGAAAAGAAAGGCTGAGCAGGTGCTCCAGAAAAAGGTCTGTCTAACATTTAAAATGAGTGGCTAGATGAAATAGTCCAAACTGACACAAAAGATGGTCCAGGTAGGATAAAAATTTCAGAGATATTTACATATTTGCTCGGAGGCAAAAGCGAAAGGGGAGTTCGCTAGTGGTAAAACTTTGTCCGAGTGGAAGCTTGATTACCTAAAGCAGGGGTGTCCAAACTACGGCCCGTCACACACTTAAATGCAGCCCGCCGAGCATGCATTAGTTTATCTTAGATTTGGCCCGGTAGTTTATCATTGGCTGTTCGCTATTTTTTCCCAGCAACAGCGTTTGTAAACGTTACAGCAAACTGCTTTACACTATTCTTAGAGAACGTTTGCAATGTCAATGTCAAAACAGCATGTTACATAGAGATTATACTCTTTATAATCTCCATTGCAATAGATCTAATTTACGAATGTTACTCATTTGCAGTGTTGCCAGATTGGGCGGGTGCCCGCCCAATTGGGCTTCTTTATTATCGTTCGGCGGGGGAAAATAAGCTGTAGGCGGGTAAATAACATTTTGAGTTCAATGGTTCTCCATGAGAAAAACGTCATCGGGCGGTTTTTTGCTGAAGACGGCGGGGCGATTGGGCGGAAATCAGTCAACCCAATCTGGCAACACTGCTCATTTGATTGGGAACGTGTTTGAGCGTGCACAATAGGGATCCAGCTGTCTTGTCATTGTTGATAACTGATATCTCCATTTTATAAGAAACGTTTAAAAGAAAAACACAAAGAGTAATTGCACTCCTGAGCATTATAATAAACTGTGAGAAGGCCATAGTATAGGCACAGCAGAGTGCGCCGGCAAGAGTCTTAAAGTGAGAGTGCACCATTATAAATGAATTAAACAGCATCATATTAACCGTCTTTAACAAAATTACTTTCTCATTATTGTCATGTAAATTATATATATATATATATATATATATATATACATGTATGTGTGTGTGTATATATATATATATATATATATATATATATATATATATATATATATATGTATATGTATATAATATATGTATATGTATGGGGGGGCATGGTCATTTTTGGCAGGTCGCGTGGTTGCGAATTGCTCACAGTGGTAAAACCTGCGCTCAGAAAAAAAAATAATTGCTCAGTGCTGAAAAAAGTTAGAGTGAACATTGGCCTATATATGTATAAATATACACGCTAAAGCTGTCGGGGAAGCTCTGCAGAGAAATATGCAAGCATAAAACGGACGAAAACGAAAAACAAAGCCGAAACCACAGATGAAATCGCCAATCCTGCATAGTTCCTCTTTAATATCCCAAGCACTTTTATCTTCTGTGTTATATCAGGAACACCAGCATCTGCACAGGTCTTGTTATTGAAGGAGTCTAGCCTGTGCCCATTTGCATCAGAAAACGAGAGGTATGTATGTGAAAGGATCACTAAAGAAATAATTTTTAACATTCTTCAAAATTCCAAGATAATATCTGTTTCTCTGCTTGTCATGTAGTGGGCCTTTCAATCACCAAAGAGGTACAGAACTAAAAATTGCCCATGGTAAGCTTTAATATCTTCCTTTAGTTAGTGAGATGTACAGAGCTATGTTCACTTTTGTCAACTATGCAAAATACAACATTTTGCAGTTCTGCTTTGATCCTATTTTGTATGTTGCAGAACCAGGGGAAACGCCTAAAAGATTTTCGGTAAAGGAAACATCTGTTTTCCCATGTATAATACTATACATCATGTTGCACTGCTCTCTTGGAATGCCAACAGCCCTATTTTTGTGTTTCATATGTAAGTCTAAAGTTGCACAGCGAATTTCGGAAAGCCTTGGTGCCCAGATCAATCCGGACCTGTCCTGGAGCAGTTCTTTAAACACCCCATCATCACTGACACCAACCCTCATTTTATGTAAGAGTGTATTTTAACAATTTTAAGTTTTATTAATGTATTCATTTATATTTGCTGATCTGCTTATATTTGCTTTCTCATCTTTTCTTCACTTTGGTGCAGCTAAGAGACAAGATCCAAGCTCAGCTGTCAAGACTTCTGCAGATAGGGTAGTTGTAAGTATCATAACATTTAGGGTGTATTCACACCAGGAAGGTCCGTTAGTTCACTTGCTTTGGTCCAGACCAATTTTTTTTTTCTTTTTTTTTTTCTTTCACACTGTGATTAATTGCAACATGTATTAATTACACATGTGCTAAGGTCGTTCAACCATTTGCCGGTAAACGTGTAGGCGGGGTAAAGAATAAGGAAGCCAAAGTCAAAGTTGGCACACGTAAATATTTGGAAACGTTGCGTACTGTACTCGTTATTATCCTAGCAATGTAGTTTAATACAGTTACAGCTTTGCAGAAGTGCTCGAGCGTCAAGACCGTTTGATGCAACATGAGTTTAACAATATCATGCTCGTAATTTTGCAATGACGAAGACGTGCAGCAAAACAGCTGAGAAGGAGAGCTCTCATGTGTGTCCAACATGCTACACTAACAGCAGGCCTACGGAAGACGGACAGGTAGGAGATGCAAAATCATTGCCAAAAAAAACGTGAGCCTACAGCGTACAGCTGTTGTGTGTCACTGAGCTATCCTACATATCCCATAATGCGTGAAAACTACGGGATCCAAAAAAGGTAGATTTCTGCAACTGGGTCGGATGGAGGTCGGGCTGCTTTCACACCATAAACAAACCGCACCAGGGTTCGATAGGAACCGCTCCGAGACCACCTCCTCAGCTGGGTCTCGGTCCGCTTGTTTGGTCCGCACCAGAGTTCGAGTGATTGTATTCACACCAGTCAAAAAGGCCCGAACCAAGCAAAAAATTAACTTGAATTTGTTTTAATCGAACTAAACAAGGCAGGTGTGAATACGCCTATAATTGGTGATTTATGAGTGTTGCACTTATAAGAAAAATGATGAATAAAAACTTATTTTAATACAAAAATTCTTCAATTCCTTGTTTAAGATCCGATCAGCAACATAAAGAGACAAATCCTTGATAATCCAATACCAAAAAAATCTTCAGTCAATCCTCTTTGTTGCTGTAGCTGTAACCATACAAAATGAAAGCCATTTGTACTCAATCGATGAAACTATTTGAGGATAAATATTTTTTCTCTTCTAGTTTGTGCGTCAGCTTTTTCCTCCAGTCTTCAAAGATGATATCTTGGAAGCATCAGAAGAAGACAGGCCATTCATTGAGGAGGCGAAAGGTGACAAAGGTGACAGGGCTAAGCAGTGTTAAGCAGTGCTAATTTGCTAAATTGTAAATGGGTGTAGCTGCAAATGTCCCGTGTTCAGATTTATTATTATATATACAGTGGGTATAGTAAGTATTCACACCCATGCTAAAGTTGACTAAAAAGAGGAATATAAAATCATCTTTTGAGAATTGATTGTAATGCCTTAATTCAAAAAATGAGTAAAAATCAAACCGCTAAGGACACTAATTTTCTTTGTGATTGAAGAATGTATCGTAAATAGATAAATGTTCTTCCTTAAATACAGGTTGCATAAGTATTCAACCCCTATGTTAAATTCCCATAGGAGCAGGAGGATTTTTTATATGTTTTTATTTTTAAAGGCCAGCTATTTCATGGATCCAGGATATTATGCATCCTGATAAAGTTCCCTTGGCCTTTGGAATTAAAATAGACCCACATCATCACATACCCTTCACCATAGCTAGAGATTGGCATGGTGCTTTTTACAGTTAGCCAATTAGCCTGTTTGATGCTCATTGAGCTCAATGCAAATCAAACAGGCTAATAGGCTAACTGGAAAAAGCACCATGCCAATCTCTATCTATGGTGAAGGGTATGTGATGATGTGGGGCTATTTTAATTGCAAAGGCCAAGGGAACTTTATCAGGATGCATAATATCCTGGATCCATTAAATAGCTGGCCTTTAAAAATAAAAACATATAAAAAATCCTCCTGCTCCTATGGGAATTTAACATAGGGGTTGAATACTTATGCAACCTGTATTTAAGGAAGAACATTTATCTATTTACGATACATTCTTCAATCACAAAGAAAATTAGTGTCCTTAGCGGTTTGATTTTTACTCATTTTTTGAATAAAGGCATTACAATCAATTCTCAAAAGATGATTTTATATTCCTCTTTTTAGTCAACTTTAGCATGGGTGTGAATACTTACTATACCCACTGTATAATATATATGTAATGTATTATTATTATTATTATTATTATTATTATTATTATTATTTGTTTATTATTGTTCATTATCTGTTTATAGAAAAGAAGATTGACTGCTCTCCTGAGGAAGATAATTATGTCAACTGTGGGTGGAAGCGGACGGTTCCTGATGCAATAGAGGATGGAGAACTGCGGACAACCGTGGAAAGTGTTCTTGATGGCACTGAGGAAGTCCTTTCCTTCCTCTTCACCAGCAGGAATTCATCCCTGCAAAGGGTGAGGACCAGAGAGCAGGTGAAGAGGAGGTTAACCTCTGCATCACAAGAAGCTCCTCTGGCTCCGGACGCAACAATGGCTCATAGAAATCCGGATGGAGGTACAAAGCCAGACTTGCCTGTCAGTGATATCGCCAAGCCAGGAGAGATCAGCTGTCCCCTGAAGAAGAGAGACTGTGGAATTACACAGTGGACTCCATTAAGCTTGTCTGAGATTTCAGATTCTAATGTAGAGCAGGTTCGCTCATGTGATTCATCTACTAACCAGCATGCTCAACACCTACAGCATATGCAGCATCAAAAGCATGATTCTGCCTCTCAGACATCTTTAGTGCATGCTATAGATGGGCAGAAGTCCCTGTCAGACATACGATTGAATGCGCCTCAAGTGTTTGTTTCCACACTGGATGCCTCATGTGCACCATCCTCATGTAGGAAACCCAAGAAATGTATTTACTCTGCAGGAAACTCTGCATCCTCAAGTCAAGATGTCAGGCAGCGGTTCTACAAACCTCTTCATCAGTATCAAACTGTGCCATACTCTGGTAAGGTTTTTCATTTTGTAAAGAAAGACCAATTTGTTGTTCATATTTCTAGTATATTTTTTGTCATTAAGTTGTTGTTTTTCAGACATGCTTGAAAGTCGACAATCAGCTGAAAGAACACAACAGCAAACACCAAATGCACACAGAAGCAGAAGCCAAGTTTGTCACTCTACAACTTCTCAAAAGGATGTTGACATGTCGCAGCTGTGCAAGGCATTTGCGGAAGATTTTAGTCAAGACATCTGCCCAAGCACATCATCTGTGAAGCATGAGGAAGTGGTGCTGGGCCAAAGCTCCCCCAGTCCTGCTCCAGCAATGAACATGGATGCTGGACCTAAGCCACTATGTGAACGCCAGACCGGCCCATTTGATACGCAAAGTGACTCTTCCATCATTGGACAGAATGGCATTCTGTCACAGCTTGACATAAGTAACAATGTTTACCAAGCATTAGAGTGTCAAACACCCAAACACAACAACACCATAACCTCCAGTTATGGTCATTCTGCTACAGGATATGAGGCATCCAGGTGTTTCACAGCGTCTCAAAGCCAAGCCTTTTCTGGTTTCAAAAAGGCCAATGGGAAGACTATATCTCTTCCACAGGAAGCTGTAAATGTGGCAAAATCATTGCTGAGTGAATTTGCTGAAGCTGATCTCACAGACGTTACTGCCCTACATAATAGAGACCGATCGGACAACAATGAGGGCACTCAGGATTGTAGAAAGAGGAGCCATCTCAGCCATGTGCCCCGCTCAGGGCAGAAGACCACTAGACTCCTACCTGACAGAAATAAGATCTGTACTCCTCATTACCCATTGGATGTGTGTGGTTTCAAAACCGCCACAGATAGAAGAATAAATGTCTCTTCATTGAGTCTCTTGAAAGCCAAGAAAATGTTCAGGGAATTAGAAGATGAAGCCTCAATAGATAACCTCATTGGAGTCCAGTTAAAAGAGGTTAGTGGAAAACCACGGGTCCTTGAGTCAGACTTTGATATGAAGAGCATATCACCTCCGCTGGTACTTCCTCTCAGTTCAGCTGATGCTTGCTCAGCCTTAACGGCATCACAAAAAGCAGACGTGTCTGAGCTCTGCAGCCTGCTAGAGGATGCAAACAGCCAGTGTGAGTTCACACAAGTCAAGACAGGGGAGAGAGAGTGGGACCCAGATATTCTGACAGGCATCAACTTTGATGATAGTTTTAGCAATGACATAGAACATCATACGTCTATGCAAAGAGGTGGTGTTAAATTAAACAATGTTTTACATGTCAGGGTTGAAAATATATCGGTAGATGAAATATCACTGTCAGACTTTAAAACTGAATTAAACACTTCAGTGGAAAATGTAGTGAATGTGCAGGGCAATGATTTTGGTAGAAGTCAGGACAGCTGTGCTGGAATGATCAACAATCATGAGTTCATAGACACCTCTGGGAGAAAAAATAAGTCATTGGAGAACTGTAGTTCTGCCAGTGATCCTTGCATTAAAGAAGAACCCAAAGGTGGCCTCAGTAGAACTAGGCAGTCTGGGGATGAAGGTGTTTTTGGTAAAACTATATTGAAGATTAACTCCAGTGTAGCACTCAATTCAGCTGTTTCTTGCTCAGAGGAAAACCTCTGTGGATTCAGAACCGCGGGAGGCAGGAAGGTTCTTGTGTCTGAAACTGCACTCCTTCAGGCAAAGGCACTTTTGAGTGACTGTACTGATTCTGACCACAACAAGCCACTCAAAGAGCTCAGTGATATAAATGCCACAACACATAAACATGGAAAAAATGTAAGTGGAGCTCCGACAGCACAAGAAGAATCTACACTCAAAACTTCCATTACAGGGATTACACTCAAAGCTGATATTGGTGGACAGTCATGTGACCTCAGCACAGAAGGCACCAAGATGGTTTGTGCATCTGTAGAGGCATTACCAAATGTCAAGAATCATCTGGACAAGATACATCGGTCATATGAGTGTGTATCTAGTCAACAAAATGCAAATTCAGTAACTCAAGTTGTTGATATCAAGTCTAAGAAAGGATACAGGACAGTAAGTCAGAAAAGTGTGTGTGTTTCTACAAAAGCCCATCAGGATGCAGCGACTTTAACAGACCGTGTTGGATGTCCAGTGAAGTCAACCTACATAGAAACGATACAAGACGCTCCATTGGAGTCCGGTCCAGTCAAAAAAGACTCTGGTTTCAGAACTGCGAGGGGGAAATCTGTGCTTGTATCTGAAAATGCATTGGTAAAAGCAAGGAGTATTTTGAGTGAGACTGCAGAGAATGGCCATGGTGACGCTGATAAACATGTAAGTGATTTTACAAACTCTTCAGGGAAAACGCTGCCGGTTACTAAAAATCCTGAAGTCTTATTTTCTGGAAAACCTATTGGGGAGGGTGTAGATTTGTTCATTGACAGTGGAAATTCCTCTCATAGTGATATGCCAGGAAAAAGGGAACACAAAACAGACATGGATCACAGGGATTCAAGAAAAAGCTTTGGATTTAGTACAGCAGGTGGGAAACACATATCTGTGTCTAGTACTGCACTTCAGAAAGCACAACAGCTTTTAAATGAATGTATACAGCCACAAGGCTTAGAACATGGTAATGGTTCTACAGTAAAACTTCCACCAGTGCAAAGAAACAGTGAGCAAGACTGTTTTGGATTCAGCACAGCAAGTGGTAAAGGAATATCTGTTTCAGCTGAGTCAGTTCAAGCTGTGAAAGCACTATTAGCCGATTGCGATTCATCATCAAACATAAATTGTATCAAAATTAAGCATGCTCCCAAAAATGGACAAGATAAAGATTATGCTGACAGTCTCCTTGGTAGTACCTCTGAGGATGTGATAACTGGATCTGCTCTAGTAACAAGTGGGGATGTTGGTATAAGTGAACATTCAATCAATAACCCAAGAGTCACCAATTGTGGGTTCAGCACTGCAAGTGGCAAACTTGTGTCCTTATGCAGCATTGCTATTGAACGTGCCAAGCACCTGTTTGATGAAAGCCTAAGACCAGAAGATTCGGAGCCCTTAATAGATGTTTTGCAGCATGATGAACAAATGGATCTGCAGGACCGAGGCCGGCATTTTTATGAAACAAATAGCAAATCTCTGTCCATGTCTGCCAAGTCAATTAAATGTGATGTTAAATTTGATGATTGCAGTCATGTTCCAGCTATCAGTTGTGGACAACTCACAAAGAATTCCTGCCATACTGACCTTAAGGCAAGCAATATTTTGAGTACTTGTAACATTGCAACAGAGACCCAAAATGAAGACTCAAAATGTGGAGAACATTCAATCGTATCTTTTGGATTTAGCACAGCAAGTGGTAAAGATGTTGCTGTATCAAAGAAAGCTTTGAAGGAGGCATATAAGCAGTTGGAGACATGTGGTGTTGAAACACTACCTAAAAGGAATTTTGACATTGCACCAGAAAAACACCCAGAACCTGCAGTACCCTCAGACTCTGAGAGAAACCAGTGCAACATTTCCTATTGGTCAGGACCACCTAAAAGAGACTCCTCTGGGTTGAGCATTCAGTCTGATGGTCTGAGTAATTGCACCACAACCCAGCAAAGATACTTTGAACAGGAAGCTGATGCTTGCACTAAGGCCTTACTGGAGGATGAAGATCTTCATGATGATACTCTCCATGGGACATCAGGTGCAAGTCCAGTAAATCTACGTTTGGAAAAAAGACGGAGTGGAAAACGAGATTGGGAATATGATTATTCTAAAGGTACAGAACATTTTTGAAGGTTTAAAAATGTAAAAGTGTAATATAAATGTAATTTAAAGTTGTTTCAAGTGCTCCATAATGGAAAACATGTGACATGACGTATGGCAAATGTGTCCTAACCGCAAGCAAGGATCTGTCTTTAGTCTTTGTCCACACTGAATCCATTAAAATCTGCCATTCTATTGACAAAAAAAAAAATTGAAATGGGGCGTCCAACCAAATTTCTGCTCAAAATGATGCACTGCTTCATGCTGCACAGCAGTGTCACGTCACATTTCAATTGAGAACATTGTAATTGCACTGATGACGCATCGCATGCAGTTAGGACATAGTGTTAGCAAACAAATAGCATAGTCATGATTGCTATAAAAAAAAATCTTATCATTGTCCCTCTTTCAGATCAGCCTCCTCTGAAAAGATGTCTTCTAACAGCGTTTAGCAAGTCAAAGAGAACCCTTGTGCCTTTGAAAAGCTCCCCAAATGGTATAATGCATGATTTTGAAACTGGTTGTCGTTGTAAGGCTTCTTTCTTTTGACTAAAAAGAGGGATATTAAATCATCTTTTGTAAATTGATCTTGATGCCTTAAGTAAAACAATGAGGAAATATCCAACCAAGGACACCAATTTTCTTTGTGAATGAACAGTATGTCGTAAATAAGCAAATGTTCTTCCTTAACACTAGAAGCGCCAAGCGCCGGTCATTTGACCGCTGAGACGTATTACTTGAAGCGCTGAAGTAAGAAAATTCAGTATCATGCAGACAAAGGCAGTTTCAGAGATTATGAAGCATGGTAAGACATTTATTAGCTAAGAACAGTTCAAGACTACGGCCGGAGACCCATCGTCAGCGCACCACTTAGGGCGATGGCCTACTGGGTCTCCGGCCGTAGTCTTGAACTGTTGTTAGCTAATAAATGTCTTTACGACAAGTCGGGTGCGTGGGCTGTACCGGCGCCTAAAGTGGGTCAGAACGGCACGGCGCTTCTAGTGTTAAAGGGATACTCCACCTTTTGGGCAATTAGGCTCATTTTCCACCTCCCCTCGAGGAAAAAAAAATATTTACCTTTTTTCCGCTCATCCAGCCGTTCTGTGAGTCTGGCGATGCAACTTTTAGATCCAGCCTAGCATAGATCATTGAATCGGTTTAGACCATGAGCATCTTGCCTGCTAGCATCACGCTTAAAAGTGACTAAAATTTCCAGTAATCTTCCCATTTAAATCTCCTCTCAAGTTAGAAAGTGCAATAAGACAAACTGAAAATGAAACCTGGCGATTTTATAGGCTGATTTGACATGAACTACATTCTCATTCTGGCGTAATAATCAAGGAAAGTACCATGGACGCAGTGATCTCACGCAGCACCTGAAAATAGTCCCCATATGCAACAAGCAGTACTAGTGTGTGATATCACTGTGCCCATAGTACGTTTGCAACTTTCCTTGATTATTACGGCAGAATGAGAGTGTAGTTCCATGTCAAATCAGCCTAGAAAATCGGCAGGTTTCATTTTCAGCTTGTCTTATTGCACTTTCCAACTTGAGAAGAGACAAGTTTTAAATGGGAAAATCATAGTCACTTTAAGCATGATGCTAATAGGTGAGATGCTAATGGTCTACACCGATTCAATGATCTATGTTAGGCTGGAGCTAAGAGTTGTATTGCCAGACTCACAGAATGGCTGGATGAACGGGAAAAGGGTAAATATCAATTGTTTTGAGGGGAGATGGAAAATTTAGATTTTTTGTTTTTAGCCTTTGGAATTAAACTAGCCCCACATCATCACATACCTTTCACCATACCATACCAATAGAGAGTTTGATTTGCATTGAGCTCAATGAGCATGAAACCAGCTAATAGGCTAACTGGAAAAAAACACCATGCCAATCTGTTGGTATACTTATTATTATATATATTTTTTTTTTTTTTCAGGGGTTTTGAATGATCGGACAGTGACATGCAATATGTCACTAAAGCCAAATACCACTCAACCGCATAGGTAGGATTTATTTTAATGCATTATGGTACTAAGAACTATACTTCTTGTATTTGTTTAATATTGACTCACAAATGTTGTTGTTATGCATGCCGAATTTCTCACTGTTGTTAGTGTTCTTTTCTCAGTTGTTTTCTATTTGACTTTGAACAAAAAAAGTCCGCCAAATGATTGAAATGTAACTTTTCCCTTAACATATTGTTATCTGGTTTGACTTAGGACTATTATGACACCAAAGAGGATAAATGAAGAACCAGGGTTGACTACTCCAGTGTCCTATGCCAAACAGCAGGAAAAGTTGCCAGTGTTTGTGCCCCCTTTTATTAAACAAACAAATCCTGAAAATCAGAAAGGGGAGAGATCACTGGCCCATAGAGCACCAAGGGTTTTTGTGCCACCATTCAAAACAAAAGCAAATGACTGCAAAAGTCCCTTTGACCCTGTTGCTGGATCTGACAGCCACACAGAGATGCATAAAGAATGCAATGGTTTTGTTCCTCTGATGAAAAAGATTTGCACTCATGCTGACGCTTGCATTCAGAACTGCTCCGCCCTTTCAGACTCAAGCCACAGCAGGATTTTTCCATGCAAAGATGGGGATGATCTCAACCACAAGGTTGAGCATGGCCTTAATCATGAGCCGCTGAACACAGATGTACACACAGAAGTTTATAAATCGCCTAGCCCCTCAGGTAACCTTACGCTGACGCTGAATCTAAACCCAACTTCTATTGTACTGTATACTTAAATGATAAATCGCATTCTGTCTCTATTTAGAATTGACCCTGTCAGTTTTTAGTCATTAGTGAAATTAAGCTTAAGTTGGTACATAATACCCCTACCACACCCTTTCAGCATAATAATAATAATAATAATAATAATAATAATAATAATAATAATAATAATACATTTTATTTATATTGCGCTTTACATCAAATAAATGATCTCAAAGTGCTACAATGCATACACACACACGCACACACACAAAAAAGGATAAAAGTAACACCATAGAGGAAGTTAAAAGTAGCATAAAATTAAGCTAAAACCAGCATATAAAAACAGATAAGCAGCACAGTGAACACATCTTTCTTGTAAACCTTTGTTTTAAATGCAGTTATTTACTCAGTTGCTACGAAAATACTTGTCGTTTTATACCAATGCCATCAGTACAGCCATTGTTGTACACAAATGTGGTATCAACTGTCCTCTGTCATTGTGTGATGTCCGGCCCAAGTTGAGTAAGTGGTTATGATTTCTGTGATTTTTAGAAACCACTACCAGTGGGAGAGTGGCCAGACGGGATCTGCCAGAGCAAATCCATGTGCCCTCAGGTTTGTGTGGTCCCCAGGCTAGATAAATCAGTTTATGTTGGACCTGTCTATGTAGAATTGCAACAGATATACTGTAGAGTTTCTGAATGCTGTTTTATGTTTTCCCCCTGCTTTAGAGGAAGCCTTGCGTTGTATACAACTGGCTAGAGACATGCAGGACATGAGGATCAGAAAGAAACGGCACACAATCAGACCTCTTCCAGGAAGCCTCTTTCTTGCAAAGACATCTGGTGTAGCCAGAGTCTCACTCCGAGCTGCTGTGGGATACAAGTGTCCAAGACAGCACTCAGAGGGAAGGGTAGGAGTCATATTTGGAGTTTACTTTAAGCACATTGCATATGGTTTGTGGTAGTTGTACATGAGTTCTGTGCATCTGGTATATACTTTCTGGTCATTTCTGGCATTTTCTTTTATCAGTTGTATATGTATGGAGTGCCCTCTGAGGTGTGCCAGGTCATTAGTGGTAGTGCCAAGTCTTTCAAGTTTCCATGGAAGCACTTCTTCAAGTGGGAGACACTCAGTCAAGCTGGTGGAGTTCAGCTGGCTGATGGAGGCTGGCTCATCCCAGACCACAGGGGAATGCTGGGAAAAGAGCAATTTTACAGGTAGGACTGAGAAATGCTGTCAGTGTGGGATCAATATTTTATTGGAAAACATCCCCATCTTGCCAGTGGTGGACGAAGTACATTGATTATGTACTTAAGTGAAAGTATAGATACCTTCTGTCAAATATTACTTGAGTAAAAGTGAAAGTACCCACTTTGAATTTTCACTTAAGTAGAAGTATAAAAGTATTTGCCTTCACATATACTTAAGTATTAAAAGTAAAAGTATTTCAATGAATTATGGTTCTAATGGCTTAATTATAATTATAATTGATCATTTTCACATCAAAGCTCCTGCTAAATCAGCTTATAAGGTGAAATACTAATGCCACTCTTCAAATAGTTTCTTACATTTGTCTATTTGCTTAGAAGCTATCTACAGTAGGGAGAACATGTATTTGATACCATGCTAAAGTTGCCTAAAAAGAGAAATATAAAATCATCATTTGACAATTGATCTTGATGCCTTAATTCAAAAAATGAGTAAAAATCAAACTGCAAACAAACAGATTGCCATGGTGCTTTTTCCAGGAGGCCTATTAGCCTGTTTGATGCTCATTGAGCTCAATGCAAATCAAACAGGCTAATAGGCCTATACTGGAAAAAGCACCATGCCAATCTCTAGCTATGGTGAAGGGTATGATGATATGGGGCTATTTTAATTCCAACGGCCAAGGGAACTTTATCAGGATGCATATATCCTGGATCCATGAAATAGCTGTCCTTTAAAAATAAAAATCTATCTGCCCCTGTGTTAAATTCCCATAGGGTTACATAATGGGTCAAATACTTCCTTCCCCCTAGCATTTAGGAAGAACATTTATTTATGTACGATACATTCTTCAATCACAAAGAGAATTGATGTCCTTAGCCCCCCCCCCCCCCACTATGATAATAATGACAAAGTAATTTTGTTGTAGAAAATAAATTTGTTAAGAACTATGATGCTGTTTGATTCATTTATAAATGGTACACTGTCACTTTAAGACACTTGCCGGCCCCACTTAGTGGCTGCCCTTTATAAAGCGGAGATATCAGTCCCTATCTCTCCCTTTCATGCACGCTCGCACGTTCCCAATTACGTTATGAGTAACAAACACGTAAATTAGATTTGCTGCAATAGACATTTCAAAGAGTAGGCTTTCATCTCTATGTAACATTGATATTGACATTGTAAATGTAAACGTTCTCTAAGAAGAGTGTTAGTTTGCAGTAATGTTAACCACAACGTTGTTGCTGGAATTTTTTTTAGCAAAAAGCCAATTATAGCCTAAGTGCGTGGCGGGCCAGATCTAAACTAATGCATGCTCGGCGGGCCGCACTGAAGTGCGTGCAGGACGCAGTTTGGACACGTGATTCGCTTTGCCACAATGGAACGAGAGGGTTTTCATAAACGTAACGGAGTAAAAGTACGAGTTTTCACTTAAAAATGTAGTGAAGTCAAAGTACAAAGTCTCACCAAATATAAATACTTAAGTAAAGTACAGATACATCAATATGCTACTTAAGTATTGTAACGAATTACATGTACTTCGTTACTGTCCACCACTGCATCTTGCACACCACTTTTTAAAGGAGTCCTAGAATTCAAAACCACATTCACCTTGTTCCTGTTGAATTTAGGCTGCGAGCAGTGTCCAAAGGACAACACCAAAGACTTTACCGCGTCCCCCGCCTGCTTTCGTATGCAAATTGGAAAATAGAAACAGCCGTGTTGAAATGCTCCAATCTGAACAGAGCTCAGATAACACGTAATAGGCGCCCATCCCCCTTTAGATACACCCCCTCTCATTTGCATACCTTCGATTAATAATTCTTGTTAAACTGCTCTTACGATGCTAGTATCTAGATATGTGGTCTATGGCAGAGACGTTGTAATGCTAGCGTTATTACAGCTAACTTTGGAGAGTTACTATACTAAGAAATGTACTGATAAAACTTACCAATCTAACACATTCATTCTGTTGGGGAATCTGCTGCACTTCATCTTCGTCAGAACCTTCTTCTGACTCAGTTTATACATGTACGGCTGTATTCCTTATTTAAATCCATTGTTGATAGCTTTATCAAAGACTTTGGCTTTATTTACCAGCAGTAAACGTAGTTTCACCAAAGATCCTTAAGGCGGAGCAAGATACGTCGTCGTAGTTCATGTCTATGGGCGCAAAACGGGGATCACTTCCTCTGCATAAAGGGGGTGTGTCATGCGTGTCATTGACGTAGTCATGGGTTTCATCAGGTCAATTTCCTGAGGTGTATAAAATCAAGCACTCGATTATCAGTGCAATTGCTATCAGTTGCTTGATGATGTTCCAAAATAATCTTGCTGCTCTTTCAAGCCTTCTACATGTATTAATTCTAATATGGAAAATAACACACACAAAGCATGTACACTTTCAATGAATGGAATAATGGAAATACATGTATGTCGCTGCTCTCATTAAGTTACCCCAGCGCCATCTGATCGTTGTTAGCACAAATCAGGATTTGGTTCAGCTGGCTGGCTAATGTGTTGTCAAGGCAGAGTGTAGGCTACGTAGCAACTGGCCAACATCAGCAGTAAACAAGAGGGGCACACCTGATATAAAGTCGATTTTCTCCAGACTGGAATGCTCAAAAATGCTAAAAATGTACCTGAAGTGGTCAGAAGGGGTTGAGGGTCATGAAACAGTGCCCAAAATTCACATTCCTTACTCTAGAGAATGGAGATCTTAGCATATACATTAAATTCTGATCTATGTCCATAGACTTCAATGGAACAGTTGCTGCCTCTGCTCTGCATAAACAAAGTCTTTTTAAAGCAAGTCACGTCACTCGGCAGCCATATTGGCCATGGGGTCGGGCAGCGACTTTGACCGGAACAAGACCAGGCTCTATCTAAATGAATGGGGAGAGAGCTGGATGTCCGTGTTCCGAGGTGTAAGAGACATAAAAATCACATGTTTGAAATCGCGATGAAAATCTGACTAAAATCGCTGAAAAGGTTTGGTGGTTTTGTATCAAATTAACGCTTTAAAAGCCTTTTTCTTACTGGTAATTTTGGACTGCGCATGCTCTGTTCTTCACGACGCAGCTTTCAAAAAGCGTGACCGCCAAGGATCGGCCAAATGATTGGAGCAACGGCACTGGAAGAGGCGGGACGTGCAAACCATAGCCAACCGCTGTAAACAACCGCCATCTTTCGCGTTACGAAGTTACCCCATGCTTTTCAATGGGCGATTTTTCCAGTGCAGTGTCTCCTCATATATAAGTGTCTCTGGCATAAAGGGGGATTTTGACCCCCCCTCTTGCGATTCGGGTTCCAGGAAGTGGCTTCTCATGAAGTATCTTGCTCCGCCTTAAGGATCTTTGGTTTCACTTTGCTCTAGCTTCAGACCGGTGGATTGAGCCAATCAACTTTCAGGACATATCGGCCAATAGACCAATCAGCGTGCATCTCATTTGAATATTCATGAACTTGCTGAGTGGGCGGGAAAAACAAACTGTTTCATTGCAAGGCTTATTTATGACCTTGTATTAGGCGATCTAGCAGTGCTCCTGGGGCGTTTTCAGCCCCACAAATTTACATATGACATTATTTAGGCTCAAAGATCAATTTGTAATGGTCAAAAAATGCGTTCTATGACTCCTTTAACCCAGTGATATCCAAAGTGGAATTTGAACATTTTCTTAACATTTTCATTTTCTTTTTCTTTTTTATTATTATATAAATGACGCACAAAGATACACAATGACAACATTTAACTCATTGGCTGCCAGCGATTTTCAGTGCAGAGCGCTCCATACTGCCAGACGTTTTACAGCATTTTGACTGTTTTTCCAAGATCCACCGAACGGTGAGCTTTATGACTATGTAAACACCGAAGGTACCAAATGAAAGAGTAGACTCTCTTCTTTCACCAGGAAAAAACGGTTTGTTTCTATCGTTTTCCGTTCTTTAGTAATCGTCAGTAGAACATGGGTTAGTTTTGCTAAAAACACCTGTTTTTGACCAAAACATGGAGAAAACGATCTTTTTGTGAAAATCAACTTTTTAACGTTAGCGATTCAGGAGTATGTCTACCACGATTGCACTGTTATCTCGTCAGTCTCGTCAAGGTTGCTAGGGACTCTGATGGTCGCTAAAGACTCTGAACAGGACGGTAGACTTAGCAAGCTAGCACTAGCAAAGTTGTTGTTAGTCTATATAGCAATATCCAATGTAAATGGATCATACCGTTCACGTGTTTTCCATCCTTGATGTAAGAAGTAAGCATATTTATTCCATGCATCGCGTGCAAACTAGATCCACTGTGGTCGATCTTCAGTGTTAGCTTGTTGCATGCTGGTTGCATGTCTCTGTATCTGCACTTTGCAGGCAGATACTAATCATCCAAATGGCACTGCTGTCATCTAGCGGTTGGGATCGCTAGTACAGTCTGTTTACAAGCCTGAAACTCTGCCAGATCGTTCCCAAGACCACCCAGGAGCCCTCCCCATTGAAAAAGGCATTTGACGTCTATAGACGTCAATGGCAGTCAACGTATGTGTCTAAATTGACGTTTAAAGACGTCAATGGCAGTGAATGAGTTAACATAGACATACTCATGACAACGTTTGCCTGTTTACAGAGCTACTTAATCATAACTAGATATATTGAGCAGCAACAGTTCACAATTGTTACAGAGATATAGTAGTGTCAGAATTCATTGGCTGAGGGGTCAGCACTGGAAATATTGCAGAAAAGGGGACCATTAGTCTTCGTAAGATGTTATGTTGTTTTTCAGAGATGCATTAAGCTTTTCTAGGTTTGAGTGATTAGTTAAAAGATTGAGCCATTGATTTATAGAGATTTTAACTCTGTTTTTCCAGTTTAGTAAGATTGTTTTTTTTGCAATGGTGAAAGCAATCAAAATAAAGGGCTTCACTGTCTTATTGACATCTAAATTAGACAGGTCACCAAGAAGTACAATAATGGGACATAAGGGGATGTCACAGTTCAGTATTTCAGATAAGATGTTGATCACTTTTATCCAAAAAGATTTGATGCAAATACAGTCCCAGAGAGCATGAAAATAATCATCAATAGCATTTGGACAGTGTGGACATTTACTATTTTCTACCTAATCCCATTTGATGGAGTTGTTTTGTAGTTATATGCGCTCTAATTACAAGACATAGAGAATGTGTTGTTACATATGTTTTTCCAGTTAAAGTCTCTAGGTAGATTCTTTATGTCCTTGGACCATTTATGTATGGGAATTGTATGTTTCTTTGTTAGATGTCAACAGTTTATACATTTGCGAAAGTGTTTTCTTTGGCTTTAGACAGCACAATTTATCGTACAGGGAAGAACTGAGGTTGTTAAAGCTCTTGATGTTTACATATTTCTTAAACACTTCCCGTAACTGTATATTCAAAGAAACTGGTCTGGAATATTACATTTCTCTTGAATATGCTTAAAAGACATAAAGAACCCATCGTTAAATAAATGCCCCATTTCTGTTACCCCTTCCCTCTTCCATATTGGCATAGACAAAGGTTCGTTGTTCACTAGAAACATATGATTGTTCCATAGCGGAGTATGAGTGGAAACTGAAAAGTTAGAATCGAGTATTTCATTTGTCTTCCACCACGCTCGTAATGATGTGTTGATTGTACTACCATCGTAACCTATAGATTTTTTAAATGGTTTTATCCATAAATAAAAGATCCTGCAATCTCGACCCTCGAGCTAACATCTTTTCAATGTCTAACCATGGAGGATTATCATTCTTAATCCAATGGCAGACATGTAAGATCTGGTGTGCTAAAAAATAATATTGAAAGTTTGGGGCTCCAAGTCCTCCACTCTGTTTCGGTCTCTGAAGCGAACTCAAACTGATAAAATCTGGTGATGGCGCTATTAAGGGAGGTGAACCATCCAGGGGGAGGGGTAACAGGGATCATGGAGAAAAGATAGTTTACTCTTGGAAGAATACTCATTTTAATGGTGGAGACACAGGGGCTAATATACAGGAAGGGGCATAGCAGACTATACTTCTTATTCAGTACTATCCACGATATTCCTTAGCCAACAATGGCCGCCACCACGACACCTCAGTATTCAGAAAACGGTTTTCTATTTTCAGCGAAGCTGCGTTGTATCGATTTTAACGTGACTGTTGACAGTGCTTGACATATCATAGCGCATATAAAAGTAAACTTTTATGTTTTGTATCGGTTATATATTATGTCGTATATCCATGCTGAGGGCAGAATTTGTCAACATTTCGAAAGAAATCTAAGTTGAAGCATACAGTACTAAAAATACCTGAACTTGCTTAGTATACCTTTGAACTTGTTGTCTAAATGATCAATTATGGGATTGTTTACCAGAGGATTTTATAAGAAGATTCAATAGGTATGCTATTCTGTGAAATTCCTTCCTAACCAGAGCACTGTGTGATACTCCCGGTGTGGACCCGCAGCTGATCAGTGAGGAATGGGTGTATAACCACTACCGCTGGATAGTGTGGAAGAGGGCTTCCATGGAGAGGGCCTTTCCCCAGGAGCTTGGAGGCCTTTGCCTCACCCCAGAGCAGGTGCTACTGCAGCTAAAGTACAGGTACAGCTCCGTCCTATTTCTGCACACAGACAACCTGGCTCAAGATATGGTGTGCTGACTTTACTGGGTTAATCAGGTATGATGTGGAGGTTGACAGGAGCATGAGATCAGCCCTGAGGAAGATCATGGAGAGAGATGACTCCCCAGCCAAGACGTTGGTCTTGTGTGTGTGTGATGTGGAGACCTCTGGAACAACCAGCAAGACTGAAGGACCAGTATCCACCATCTGGCTTACTGATGGCTGGTACATGGTCAGGGCTGCACTAGACCCTCCCCTTACTGCCTTGCTGCAGCGAGGGCGCTTGCGTGTGGGAGACAAGCTGGTGACTCACGGAGCTGAGCTGGTGGGCTCTCAGGATGCCTGTGCTCCTCTGGAGGCTCCTAAATCTTTGATGTTGAAGGTGAGAAAGCATCATTAACAGATCAGATTGGCCACATTCTCCCCCTCTCTCCCCCTGATCATAGCTCTCCACGACACATTGTAAAATGGGTGTCTGAGAAATGCAAGGGGTAAGGCTATGAGACATTCCTCACATGTGTTACCGCTAGTTTTGCTAGAGATGTGCACCTTATCAGATAACCCATTACTATTCAGGGACGATTGACAGGTTGGACGAAATGGATAACGTGGTCTCGGTCAGTGAGTTTTGCATGGAGTGAACTTGATTCTTGCTAACAGCCTTATGCCTATTCATCTAAGTTAGATAAAACATTAGCTCCCTCTCTCATTTACTGACTGTTGACTCTTGCTCCTGGGTGACTGTAGATATCAGCCAACAGCACCAGACCAGCACGGTGGGATACCCGGCTGGGCTACCACTGTGACCCACGCCCTTTCCAGCTCCAGCTAGACACCTTGTTCAGTGATGGAGGTGTGGTGGGCTGTGTGAATTTACTGGTGCTCAGGAGCTACCCCATGCAGGTAGGAATAGTCTTCTCATAACACAAGGCCCCCTGAAGGAAATCAGTGTGTGAGACTGGAATTTGATGTGTAAGACTTCCGCCCCAACAGTGGATGGAGAAAACAGCTGGAGGGGTGTTCATCTTCCGCAATGAGCGTGCTGAGGAAAGGGAAGCCAGGAGTCATGAGCAACAGAAGCAGAAGGCCATGGAGTCACTCTTCAGCCGCATTCAGACTCAGCTGGAGAAGGAGGAGGAACAAAGTATTTTGCGTCCCATATATGTATTGAATGCAATGTTAAGACATTCATGTTTTATTTCATTCAGATATGTAAATCAACATGTATACATAGCTATTAGTCAATTAGTCGGAAGATAATCGATAATCGAATCGAAATCGAATCGAACTGAAAAAATGAATCGTTAGATTAATCGATGCATCGAGAAAATAATCGCTAGATTAATCGTTTAAAAAATAATCGTTTATCCCAGCCCTAATGTCAACCCAATCTCTTGTATATTCTCAGCATAGCTTGGCTGAACCTTCTTCTTTCGTCTTGCAGGAAGGAGAAATAGGAGTGTACAGAAACGGATAGTTAGTCGTCGAGAGATGGAAACTTTACAAGACGGGGAGGAACTTCATGAGGCCATGGAGTCTGACTCAACGTACCTACAGGTCAGTCACAGACATACAGGCGAACATACAGGGGTGGGACAGTGAAATTGGAATTCATTAGCCTGACGAGCCTGATTACTGTAGGTCTGAGAACTCGCCATACCAGGGCTCAATCAGAGGGGTGGGATAAATGGTTGTCTTTCAAATTCCCTCTCCACGCAATAGGATGGCGCTAAACAAATCATCTTTTTGTTTTCAAGTAGCAGGATGCTTAACAGTGACAACTTCTGGTCGCAGGTCAGACATAATTATGTTAAGCCCGCTTACCGACTTTATACACGATAGCATAGCATAATTGGTCGACAACGCTGTAGGTGTAGCAGTATTTTCTGGCCTAATCCATGTCTCTGTAAGCGCAAGCAACTGAAGTAATAGCTGTGAGACCAGAGCAGGAGTTGCTTTATTCACTGCAGATTGGCAACTCCATAGGCCCACAGAGAAAGTAGGACATACTGAAGCCTGCTGCCTTTCAACATTAGCATAGCATACGCATACTCACCTGATTTGATACAGGGATATGTTGAACGCACATAATTGCCAGTAGGATTTGCAGATAACAAGACAAGGTGAGACAAGAGTGAACTTATCTGAGAGGTGCCTTGCTTGTGTCCTTGCTCGGTGGGCTCGTCACAGGTAGACTTGATTCATCTTGACACAAGTAAGTCTTCACACGAGAGCTGACACTTTTTTTTTTGCTCCAGCAAAATAATCACTCTAATACTAGTCCTGATTAAACCAGCTGAAGACCGCTCCCTCGAAAAACTCACTACAGCCAGTCTCAGCACAATTAAATAGACGGCTGTAATGAAAACAGAGTCGACTTCCCACTATCCAGTATGGCTAATAACTACTTAGTACCAACTTGTAACTATGGCAACTACATAAATAATTCCCTCAACAACACGAAGCTCTCATGCAACTGCTCAGATATAAACTTACAGTGAGTAGTGCAGACGCAGCTCCAGAAAAACCATGAGTAGAGTTCAGTAAAGCTATGGTCACGAGTCTGTTTAGTCCAGCTACACTTAAAAAATACCACCCCCTTGAAAAATACACAACACCAAGGCCAATCTCAGCGCAATTAAACAGACAGCCGTAATGAGAACAAAATCGACTTCCCACTCATATTCTACAGTTACCTCCATAAGTATTTGAACATGCTAAAGTTTACTATAAAGAGGAATGTAAAATAATCTTTTGAAAATTGATCTTAATGCCTTACAAAAAAAAACAAAAAAAAGAATTGGAACCCCTATGTGTAAATTCCCATAGGATAACCCTATGTGTTAAATTCCCATAGAGGCAGGCAGATTTTATTTTAAAAGGCCAGTTATTTCATGGATCCAGGATATGCACCCTAATGAAGTTCCCTTGGCCTTTGGATTTAAAATAACCCCACATCACCACATACCTTTCACCATCCCCAGAGATTGGCATGGTGTGATTTTCAGTCAATCATAGCATGCTTTTTTAATTCACTTTTAACAAAGTGTCCCAACTTTTTTCTGAATTTGGTAAACTGCCCTGAGGAAACATTGCTTAGCTAACTAAAACATCATTTACCTTTTTAATTTGTCTTTACACTTAGTAATGCTTTTGTGTGAACTAGTGCGGTTCAGCCCTGCACATGCCTCGAAGCTGCAAAACAGCAGCACCCCGGAACGGTAGTTGAGTGTGCTGACAATCTAGCTAAAAGCCCAGGCTACATTTGGATGAATCAGTAGTTTTTGTTTTAGGTAGAGTACATTTGGTTCATGCTATATACCCTGTTGGAGAAGTGCTCTGCTGTGTACCTTTTTATTGTGGAAATAATTTACAAAATTGTGATATAAGTTACAAGTGAAAATGTGGTGATGTAGGGTAAGCATTCTACATCATGTAATCATCTACCTGTCATACCACAATGGTCAAAACCTCTATTTGTCACCATGCACACCTGGAGCGCCCAAAGCCAGTCTACTTTGCAGTACCATATGTTCACCTTTGTGCCTAAGCCATTTATGCAGGTTTTAATATGATCCGTCTGAACAGGTACACATTTGTGATCCAAGTAATACTTGCTCTAATCTTTATTGAATGTTTTCTGTGATATTTGGTTTGGGCATATCTGAGGATTCCAATGATTACCAGTGAAAGTGGGGTTGACAAATGACCAAATAAATGTCTGACCAATAGAGACTTCTAAATCAGGTAACATTTTGTTATATTTAGAGAATGCAGTTAAACAGTTCACATCATTGTTGTGGTAATGTTAGGCTGACCTGCGTGAGGAGCAGTTGGCCAGTCTGTGCAGCTTCAGGCGCTCATTGGAGGAGAGGAGGCAAGTGCAGCTGCAGGACCATTTCCGACGGGCTTTGCAGGAGGCAGAGCAGGGGAGTTCCAGTTGTGCCAGTAGGGATGTCACCCCAGTGTGGAAACTTGCAGTCTGCGACGCCAGCAGCCAGCGGAGAAGCAGCAGTAAAGGCTCAGGTACTGTATCAGATGTGTACCCTCACACTACGCGGCTGTGTACTTGCAGCTTCACTCCATTATAAACAGAATGCCAGCTGAGATCAGTTGGATTGTTTTTTTTAATCAGGGCATTAATTTTCAGATTACATTATGTGCTTACATAATTGCAAAAGGGTTCTCGACTGTTGTAGAAAGAAATGGCTGATCTTTAATGCAATATCTAAATTGCCCATTATCAGCAACCACTCATCCAATGTCCCAAAGGCACATTCTGTTATAATTTGCACTTATCTGCACTAATCTGGTATAATTTTAAAAGGCTAATTGAGAAAACATTGAGAACATTGGAGAACCCTTTAGCAATTATGCAAGCACAAATGCAATGTGAAAACTGCTCCCATGTTTACATTTAAAGAAAGTCTTTGACCCTTGATTTACAGTTTTCCTGCTTAACATCTGGCGCCCTTCGATGGAGTTGCTCTCACTGTTGAAGGAGGGGGGTAGATACAGAGCCTATCACTTGTCCACATCTGAGGGCAAGCGGAAAGCCACCACAGCTGCTATCCAACTCACTGCCACCAAGAAAACACACTTTGAGCACATGAAGGTTACTGCTTCTGCTTCTGCTTCTACTACTACTACTACTGCTACTGCTTCTACCACTACTGCTAATGACTACTGGATGAAAATAATCCCTGATTTGAACAAACGAGGTAAAATATACTGGTCATCTTGAATTGATTCAGGTGGTGCCAGAGCTGTTAGAAGAATGTTTTGAGCCACGTCAGTGCCCAAGTTTCAACTCTCTTCAGAGACCTTTATTCCACTCTCATTGTGGAGAGGTGGATGTCGTAGGATATGTCGTCTACATCCGTGACAAAAATGGTACCCTCATTATTTTTATAATTTCAATTTGAATCTTGAAATATTGATTTGTTTGTTTCTGGCCTGTTCTAGCAGTTTTGTACACCCAGTTCTGGGTCTACTATAGCACAGCAGCTGGCTGGAAAACTCTCATTATTTTAGCCAAAGTAACCTCAGAAGAATACATGGGTAATTAATGTGATTTTAGTATACAATAAATGGAAATTTAGCAGAGCATGAATTAAAGATGGCATGTTCTTTCATTTGCTTATGATTGCAGGTCCCTCTCCAGTGTTGTACCTAGTTGATGAGAGGGTGGACTTTGTGTCTGTTCGCTGCTCCAATACTCTGAGGCAGCTGGCTGTGGAGGAGCTTTCGAAGCCCCAGACCCTTTTAATTGTGAGCAACGGCCTCTTGCGTCAGGCCTCATCACCCATTCCAGCCTTGTATGCAGGAGACTTTACAGTGTTCAGGACAAGTTCCTCAGAGCCTCATATCCAGGAGCGAATGAGACAGCTAAAAAGTCTAGTCCAGGTATTATTATTATGTAATAATTATAATAGAGGAAAGCACCTGCATTACAAAATGTCTTTCCTGGCTGGTTTCCTGCTATATTATTACACTACTTAATATTTCCTTAACCTGGTATGTTTTATGTGATTTAGAACCTAGACCACTTTTTTAAGAGTGCAGAGGAAAAGCTGTCTACATTGATCCCCATGCAAAGCTTATTGACCCAGTCATGTTCAAGTTTGACATCTGATCTATGTCAGAATGCAAGGAATAAGGTGAGAGGACAGCGAGCTCACCGATACCATTGTATGGCTACATTCACTACTTCATGTCCGATTAATTAATTAGTTTATTTATTTATGTATTCATTCATCACAACAGCCACAACTGCCCATTACCCCTGTGGGCAAAGGGACTCCTATGGCAGCCAGGACCTCAGAGGGAAACAACCCAAAAAGCCTGAAGAGACGAAGGGGTTTTGAATACCTATCACGTATCCCCTCTCCTCCTTCTCTTAGCCCCCTGGGTGCTGCAATGTCCCCTCATGTGAAGAAGACGTTCAATCCTCCTCGGAGGTCTGAGATACTCTGTACTAAGAGCAACACCTCTATTCCATCACCACAAGTGCCCAACTTTCCTCGATCAGAAGACGAATGGGTGAAGGATGAAGAGTTAGCCTTGATAAACACTCAGAATTTGCTGGATGGATTGATTAAATAAACCAAACAGGATTTCCATTTGAATACTTGACTTGACAGAAGGACAGTAGCATTGAACAGCCCTAATGTAACTTCTATAAATAAACCCTAATTGAATAGATTGAGGAGTTTGACTCATAATTGCAATGCATGAAAATGCACTGTTCTGTTATCTAGTCTTCTACCCCAAATTTCAGTGTCTGATTCAGCTTCAACTGTTTCAACTTTGTCCTTAAAAACACCTAAGCAATATATATATTTTTGTAAACTTTATATTTTGTACTTTTTGATTTGCTTTATATATATGAACATTAATCTGGTAGAAGTTTATGAGGATATCTATAAAGGAAAAAAAGTCCCATTCACCTCTAGTGTAATAATAGTGTGATCTATAGTGTCACTTATTGTGGTCATTTTCAGGACTTTCGTCCCGGAAAGAGACTTTGGCACACATCCCACGTTGTTCAGTGGGGTCATATTAGAATAGAATAGAATATATACTTTTTTGATCCTGTGAGGGAAATTCAGTTCTCTGCATTTAACCCAATTTAACCGAATTAGTGAACACACAGCACACAGTGAACACACAGTGAGGTGAATCACACAACCCAGAGCAGTGAGCTGCCTGCCCAACCAACGGCGCTCGGGGAGCAGTGAGTGGTTAGGTGCCTTGCTCAAGGGCACTTCAGCCGTGGTGGACTGGTCGGGGATAACCGGCAACCCTCCGGTTACAAGCCCGATGCGCTAACCAGTACACCACGGCTACCGCAGTCTAGAACAGTTGAGATATTCTCCACTAAATGAAGCGCATACAAATCTTACACAGGACCTAGACTAATGGGACAATTTTGGGTTACACCAACCTAAAGCTACATGGGTGTACATAGAAAATCAATGCATTACAATACAATGCAAATACTATAGAGAGATTCATTGTCAAATGTCGTGGAAGAATGTGAGACTTATTAAATTCACATATTAAATCATATCTACAGTGTGATCCTAGACAATATAGGTTAGGCTAAGCCTAGGCTGTTTCTTACTGTATTTACCCATAAGGTACAGGCCAAACTTTTGATAAGGCTATTGCGTACATTTAAGTGTATGATGCCTCAATTACATATTTGTACATGATATTTTTTTAATAAAACGTGCAATGCAAAAAAGTATTGCCTTAACGTAAATAATCATCTGAGGATTTTTTGTGGGGATATCTATTTGTTCAAAATTTTACCCTATTCACCCCATAATATATTCATCGACTTATAATGGGGCATAAAAAGGGCGATAACACACAAACAGCAGCTTATTGACCGGGTTGTCCACCCAGGTTGTGATCCTGGGACTACAATTTTACATAGGCTCTCCGACGAACGGAATGAGCTACTTTTGAGGCTACTTTTATTTTGACGACATCATACGCTAGATTTCGGATGAACCGGACATCCGCTCCCCAACAACAAGACATTCTTCTTGCAGTACAAGTGTTGTTGTAGACTGCTTGTCAGCCGTTTTTTTGTTAAATTGTGTTAGTGAAATACATATTATAAACGAACTTCATCATGATTTCCGGCTTAAAATTATGAGACCTTTGAGGCGACAGGACTAGCAAGCGTGTTCTCAAAAGGCCGTGCAAAACGCAGAACTGCCACTAGCTGCTAATGGTTTTGTATCACTTTCACTTCAAATGTCAAATGATAATACTAGTCAGTATACTGAACCGTCCTATGGCGGCGATGTAGATGAACCGTCCGCGAAAAAGTCTTTTGATGAAGCCGGAAACCTTAGCTCTTGTTTAAGTGTTCACAGGCCATTGACTGAACGGAGTTTAAAAGAAAGTGTCCACGGGTGGCGTGGTGTTCAGAACAGCCGGACTTCCCCAAGTGAGGTGGCCAATATTCCGACTCAGCTGCCTGTCAACGCTGTCAGTGATGCCACAGCAGATAGAAATGGACAAGCCATCCACAAGAAAGAGACACTGCTTAAAGGTGTTGGCTTTACCAGCACCTCCTTCATTGGCCCTCTTTGTCATCAAGGGATTAAACCAAAAACGAATATTGAGGATGAACTGGACCATTTCTACAAAGAGCTTGAACATATTGAACCAAAAGATGTAGACAAACCTGATGACTGTAATGCAGACAGAAGCACGCTGGCAAAAAAACAGCAATACCCTGTTCCACAACAACAAATCCAGCCTGACCTCAGCCAGCCTATGAGGCACCCTGGACCTCATACAGACCAGTTGTCTCAAAATCTTACACAGAACTTCAGACATTTGCCACCTTACTATCAGTGCTGGGATGTTTCATACTTACCTGCCTTGCAAGGGTCTGATCGCCCAATCATCGGTTTTGGAACAAGATCTCAAAGACCCCTGTATCGATTTCCTTCACCATTCTTACCACCACCACTAAGAATACCACCATATCCTCTTGGAGATGGATCAAGGGCCAACATCTGGTGTCCAAATCAAGAAAGTTTTCAGTGGGGAAATGTGCCATTGCAATCAGGTCATACATATCAGCGTGACCGTATCAACCATGCTTATTATCAAGACCATTACGAGTTAATTCCAAATGACTTTGGTTGTAATGAACCCCACAACAGTAACCCAGATTGCTCCCAACCCTATAGACAAACTAGCTTTTTACAGACGAATTCAGAAGAATTTAAGCTTTATCAACAAGCTCACACCCATCCTGGTCAAATAGTTGATCCAGGCTCTTTGAAGTTAATATTGATGAGGGGAGCTCCAGGTTCAGGGAAATCCACACTGGCCAGGTGAGTGTTCAAAAAAGCTTTTATCCACATGAATCACATTTAGGATTGGACCTAATTTGTGGTGGTATACTGTTGGATTGGGGTACATTTAATCCAACAACAAAAATACAGTATCATACTGATCCTTGCAGAAAGATGGATGCAAGGTGGACAAAATATCACAAAAGTTTTCTATCTGTGGTATAAATATTTTATTTACATGCAGGCCTAATGATCTCCCACTTAATTGTCAATATGAAACTAACATCAGCTGTTATTTAGCACATTAATTACAGTGACGTAATCAGATTTGGACCAGTCAGAACTAAGAATAGGTGTATGTGGTGCCATGTGCAGAATATTTGTCTGATTTCTCTGGAGATACAACATGTCATCCTGTCACATGACATGAAGACCTCATAGGAGCAGGATGCCTGCAGTCAGCTGAGTTGCTGCTCTAGCAGATTTTAAGGTTCAGTCACAGACAACAGAGCCATTTTAGTGGGGTGGCCACAGGCCACTCTTGAACACTGGTGAGGATCAAGGAGATCATTGTCTAAGTAAATTCTGTGGTTGTTTTGAAGCTGCACTTTATAAAGCCTTAGAGAGAAAAAGTAGGAGTGAGACCAGGCGATAGTTATCCATCTGGGTGGGAGTTACCTTAACCAGTTTGAAAGCAGTTGGAAATGTACCCGAAGTCAATGAGATGTTACTGTGTGTGATTGCTGACGTGATGATTGGGAGCTATGTCTTGAACATTCTATTTTTAAACTAGAAAAGCACTCGGAGAGCGCAGACCTCCGCCTGCATTGTTCTTCCTAGGTTGTCATACATTTGAACCTAAACTATTCAGATCGCCACCACGTGGCCATATCATGCCATTACACCACTAAGCTTAATACATAAACGCCTCCGGAATCCCGACGGAATTATGGATCACTCCCAAATGTAATCGTTTCTTCCTTGGGTCATGTCCGACCTTCCCTGTGAATTTCATTGAAATCCATCCATTCTTTTACAGACAGACAGACAGACAGACAGACAGATGATAGAACGTCTTATTGTTGTTTTCATCAAAGAGGTTATTTTTTCAGTTTGGTTTGACTTCTCGTCGCAGGTTACACAAAAGTTAACATAATGGAACTTGATAGGGGGTAGAGCATGGCCCATGGAAAGTTTGGTACGGATCCCCATCAAAGAGCAGGTCTTGGAATTTAGAGATATTGGCCTTGATAGAGGACTCTCTCTCTCTCTGACCACCTTTCTAGTTCATTATGGTACACTATGTAATTTGAATTTGATGTTGAATGATCTGTTGTAATAAAGTTTACGGCAAAGAATGAGACAATAAGCCAAAGATTGACTAAAAAGTGTATCTGAATATCTCTAGGGAGCTATTGTCGTCTTGTCCCCATGGACTGATCCTAAGCACTGATGACTACTTTCTTCAAGAAGACCATTATGTTTATGACGCACGCCTACTGGGAGATGCACATCATTGGAACCAAAGTCGAAGTATTACCTCCTGTCATTTATCTGTTTTATAGAGAAATGTTTGGGTATGTTATGCTGTGTTATGTTAAAATGTGAAAATTTCAAGATATTTCCATTTTTTCACCTGTCTTCAACCTTCAGCTCGAGAGGCATTACGTGATTACTGCTCACCAATTATTATTGATAACACAAACATGCAAGCCTGGGAAATGAAACCATACGTGCAAATGGTGAATATGATTTACAAGTCTGCTCATGAATATCTTACTGTAAGCTGTTAGCTCTACATTTGCAGGATAGTTTATGGTTTTCTTTATTGTTAAAGCCAATCAATTTGTTAATGGCCTAGTAGCTGTTTATTTCATACTCTATGTACACTATGTAAATTATCTTTTAAATATTGTGCACATATTTTGCCCCCTTTCATTCATACAGGCTGTAGAGAGAGGATATATTGTGTGTTTCTGTGAGCCTAACACTAGTTGGAAATATGAGCCGTCTGAATTAGAGAGGTAAGCTTTACTATCTTAAATGTAATGGAATGCTTTCCACAGACATGGATTGAAATTAGTCATACACTAAAAAAGATGTTTAAATGAGAATCTCCATTGAACACTTATAGGACTAGTTAATTCATGTGACAGGAAACTGGCTGAATGTTTCAAGATGATCAATTGAAATGTATGCTGTATATATTCATTATTTATTTTAGGAGGAACAAGCATGGTGTCCCAAAACAGAAGATAGAAAAGATACTGGAACGATTTGAACAGCCCATGACTGTGGATATTGTGCTAAACTCTCAGGAACCTCCTCGTCAGAGCACTGTACATGCTTTTAAACAAGGACGGAAGAGGCAGTATGAGTGTTTTTAGTAGATGAACTTTAACACTAGTAGCCTAATAATAATAATTTTAGATACCGGTTGTTAAATTGACTGTGACATTTTATTAAACAACTCAGGGAATTCGTCATTCAGTGATTCTATGTCTTCATTGTTTTACTTTGTAGAATAGAATCTATTCTATTCTATTCTATTTCTTCATTGTTTCACTTTTTAATGTGAAATGTTTTGCCACCATAATGAAATACAATAAATATTTTTTTTATTTTCGAGTTGTATTTGTTCACTTCAGAGTGTGAATGTCTAGACTATAGGCCTAAATGTGCCCTCATCAGGACCAGTCATATGCACCAGTGCGGTAAAGGCGAAAGGGGAACAACCTGTCCTACAGGAGTCACCATTGTACCACTTTCATCATTGTAGCAGATTTTGCTTGCTGGTGTATGTAGGCTACGGGGTGGTTGGATTGGTGCTGCTAGGGCCAAATTGGCGCCATTTTGAAGCCGAAAGGAGGATCATAGTGGTAGAACCGTAGAACAGACTATTGGTTGCATCTCATCAAGTAAGGTATCGTAGATTTGGAATAAAATGGTCGAGATTATTAAACTTCGTATGACAATGTTAGTCATGTTTGATCCTTATGATACTTGATAATTTGGTCTTGTGTCGCTGTTTGATGAGGGTGACGTTAATTTGCAGTTGCGTTCTAGCTAGCCAGTATTGAGCTAGCATAATATGTTAACATTGCCTAGCTTGCTAGCGTCATTTATCCCTATGTTTACTATTTTCCTAGAATGCCTTTTAGCAAGTCAGTGTTACGGCCATCAAATATGGTGTTTTCTGACGTAAAGACAACATTGGTGTTATTCTATCAGATCTCCGTACACGTGCTTTTGCATTCTGGAACGCCAACTTACAAGCTGCCTAGCATGCATTTACGTGAAGTTAGCTGCTAATGTTTGTTACCTTCCCCGCGGAATCTGTTGTGTTACCCCGCAACCCATCTGTCTTACTAAACTGAAAACAACTCGTTTGCAAAGCAAACAAATACGTGGAGTTGCCACGAGCGAGATAACATCGATGTTATAGCTAAGGTTTGACAAGCGATGCAACTTCATTCAGTTAGATGTTATTTCTATATCAGTATGCAGTCCATCAAAACGAGCTTTCACCATTTCGGGTGGCGTGAAGACATAGCTAGGCTGCTAACGTTATTGATGCAGGGACAGTTTTACTGCCATTTGTTTCACAGTAGCCCGTAGCTCTAATATGTTGTGTGAGCATCGAGAGCAGTATTGGGCCTTTAATATATAGTTTGTTGCTCGTTAGCGTTACAATGACGTTAGGTCAAATTTGACCTTTCCCGCTTACATTACCTCGCTGGGTCGCTTTTTTTTGCAAGGGATCATTAAGCTAACGTTTGGTGCACGGTAAGCTCACGTAACGTTACCAGCATAATATGATCCTTAGTTAGCTCGCTACAAGACAGCTTTAGCAAGCGGTGGCGTACTAGCCAGCTATCTGCAGCTACCAAAACATGCATCAAGGCAACATTAACGTTAGTGTTGAAGATAACGTTCTCCCCTGATTAACTTAAGTAAGAATACGTTAACTTTGTCATCCATAGATTGCTGTCAACGCAGAGCAACAGCTAACGTTAACTATGTCTACCACGGGCTGTGTGCAGTTTGTAAAGCTGCGCGACAGTAACGTTTATGTTTGTGCAGAATTTAAGTGATCACTTTGTTAATAAGTGGAAACCGTTATTCACAGTTGTTCATTGAAGGTGATAATCAATGCAAGCTTGAAAATGTCATCATTGAGCTGCGCGCTATGGTCAATGCAAGAGAAATTAAAACAGTAGCACTAATTCATTCGGTTAGCCAACATGTGTAAAATACAGTAACATGATGATGCTGTCTTTTGCACTTATCGTTGAACCCGTTGAAATCTCCAGCAAATGTTAACATAAACAAAAGATCTGATGCTTTGTTTGATGCTGCAAGCTCTAAGGGAGTGACACTGACACTGTGTTGAACATTTTAGATAGATATACAGCCTAATAGCCATTTGTATCCACTGCCCTGCTCTCCTTTAGAAACTTGAGTTTATCAGAAGTGCTACTGCTGCTATCCTGTGTGTGTGTGTGTTTTCAAGAGCAAATTGACATAATTTAGCTTTGATGTACTCAACAGTCAGCGCTGAACGGAGAGTATGGCTCACTCCAAGAATCGAGCCACAGATGGCAAGATCACCTACCCACCAGGGGTAAAGGAGATCTCCGATAAAATCTCAAAGGAGGAGATGGTTCGGAGGCTTAAGGTTGGTAGAACATTGCATTTGGTCAATTTACACAATGAATGGAACTTTTGTCATCATTAGTGAGCCTTGCATAGAGCTGTCCAAGTGCCCTTAACTAAACTTTATGCAAGAAAATTTGCTTCATTTTACAATTAAGATTAATTTACCTGTACCTCATGGTAATGGAAGATGCTGTCAATCTGAATGTCATAGTTTGGAGTCGCAGAGAATTACATCAACAGTTTTTATTAAAAAAAAAAAATTGGGATGCATTTATAGAATTTGAATGGAATAAATAACTGATAATGAGGCAATATGTTAATTAATGACTTAAACTGCAAAAGACAGTCCATGTTACCGCAGCAATCTCCAAAGCATTCAGGTCTGACCGCTTCCATGATACGTTTTTCAGTCACAAAAGTTCTTTTAAAAGTTCATGCTCTCACCCCACCAATATATTTGAATACATAATAATAAAAAAACTTTGATCAATATGAAAAAAACTTTAATCAATATGAATCAATATTTAGAGGTTGCTTAAGACCTTTGAAGTTTAACACATTTGCGTATTATGTGATACGCTGTAAAGCAACTGGAAACACTTGACAATTATGACAAATGGCAGAAGCTGAAGTGGCAAGAGAAAAAGAGGAAAAGCAGCAAGAAAACTTCTGAGACTCAGCAGTCCAATGTAGAGGTCTTCGAAGACCAATTGGGAGACCTGTTTAATATTGCACATTAAGATGCACTCATTCTTAATGTGCAATATTAGGGGCAGCCGTGGCCTACTGGCTAGGGCTTTGAGCTTATAATTGGAGGGATGCCGGTTCGATCCTCGACCTGTAGGGAAAATGTGGGTTATACTCAAAAGAGTACAATAGCATTATTAAAGTATGTATACTTCTTCTAAAGAATCTAGAAGATAGAGACAACGAGCACAAGAAGGAGAGAATTATTGATGAATGAAAAACTAGCATTGACTGCTTCTGAAGAAAGTGATGATGAGTGTTATTCTGTGAAATTTGCTGTGAACAATCTGCAGGATGGACTTTCTACTTTCAAAACTACATACAAAAAGAGCCCAAAAGAGCTTTGTTGGGCCTGAGTTGGCTGCTATGATGGACAGAGCAAAGCCTTCTGAGGCCTTGAGCAACCTCTAGATATTGTAGGAACAATTAAACATTTTGCCCAGTGTGTTTTTATTGATACTAACACACCCCAACACATTTAGGGGGTGAGATTTGAACATTTCCAAAAAAAAAACCCATATAAGGACCACCCTAATATTCACACTGTCTCGTATCAATCTGTTGGAAACGGGCGCTTTTAGGAAGATTTTGATGATGACTGTTTGCATTTTTAAGATGGACTTTCACCGTCGTGTTAATCACCATATAATTTTAAAATAGCCTTCATTATCTCCCTCTCAGTTGTTGGTTAACTTGATCTAAGGCTACTTTTACACCACATTGTTCGAGATGATCTCTTGGTCTCTCCTTCAGGCTCATGCCATTATTGTGAAGAAGGGTAGTGGCAGCTCACTTGATTCAAAACCTTTGTTATAAAATAGCAATACAGCGTCATGTACAGGTTTTTCTCAGTATGCATGTCCTCTGAAAGGAAGGCGATCCCACTTTTTCTACATATTTTGAGGGGGAAGAAACCTTTTCCGGGCCAATACAAGAACTGTTTGTGAACTTTTATTGACACACTGTTGTTTTGTAGATGGTGGTAAAAACCTTCATGGACATGGATCAGGATTCAGAAGAAGAAAAGGAGCTGTATCTCAACCTAGCCCTGCACCTAGCCTCAGACTTTTTTCTCAAGCATCCAGACAAGGATGTGCGGCTTCTTGTGGCCTGTTGTTTGGCAGACATTTTTCGCATCTATGCTCCAGAGGCACCATACACATCACCTGATAAACTAAAGGTGCTCATGCCCTGATTTTCCCATGATAGTTCCCACTGTGTTATTGTACTGTTTTCTCTTATCATAATTAATTGGGGGCCAAGCTGCGAGGCAACCCATAGTGATTTTACGTTTTCTTATTATTATTACACAGCTCTGATTGGTCGATTTGACCAAGTTCTGAAATTTGGCACACTTATTCTACTTAGAACTCTAAGCACTTTCACCAACTTACAGACTCCAAACCTCAAGCCTCCAGCGCCACCAAGAGGTCGAAATTCATACATTTTTTAACAACATTGATGCAAGTAGCTCTGCAATGCTTAGACCTATAAAGCTGAAACTTGCCTAGTGTATTAAGGCCAAATATATGGCCCAACCCACCAATTAACAAGACTTTTCCATGAATGCTGTAGCGCCACCAACAGACCAAGGTCTGAAACTTTCAAAAAGTTTCACAGGTCTCAAATTTCATCCGATACTCACCAAAATTTGCACAGACCATCTTCAGACCATGACTGATAATTGCATTGCTTTGTGGAACAATTGACGGAAGGGTTCGCCTGTAACAGCCAACCCAATCCTTTGCACACGCCCACTCTCCCATGTCATGTCTTTTGACCACCAGGGGGGTGCTATAATTACAGGAAGTCGGCTCATTTTTCAGTAATGCTTTCATCCCTCTCTCTCAAACCCTGCAGCTATATTTCAAATTAATTTTTTTACTTATTACTGATTACTGATTAATCAATTGCTTTGTATTTAGACATAGGAATTGACTTTGAATTTGTTTTAATGTCCATTTCAGGATATTTTCATGTTCATCACAAGGCAACTCAAAGGACTGGAGGATACCAAAAGTGCCCAGTTTAATCGATATTTTTACCTTCTTGAGGTTGGTGTCTTTTTTTTAGACGTGTTTTCAGCTTTTGCAGTGCTGGGCATTTACCTGTATTCCTCTCTGCAGAATATTGCTTGGGTGAAATCTTACAACATCTGCTTTGAATTGGAGGACAGTAATGAAATCTTCACACAGCTTTACAGGACACTCTTTCAGGTCATCAAGTGAGTGGATTTAATTATTTATAGCGTTGGCATTCAACATGTTATGGAATTGACAAAAGCACTATATGGAATTCAGGGGATCTATAGGTATTCTCCTATTCTTGTGCAAGTCCTATTTACACATTTGAGTTATGCATATTCTCTTCTATGCCTTCTTCGGCCATACGTACTACAGGCTATAGGGGTAAACTGAGTCACAATGAGAACGTTGTTTATTTTAGCAATTGGGAAAGGCTTGAATATGGACTCTGTAATCTTGAGAGTGTCTTTAAAATCCATGGTAAGCGTGTGTGTCACAATGAGAACGTTGTTTATTTTAGCAATTGGGAAAGGCTTGAATATGGACTCTGTAGTCTTGAGAGTGTCTTTAAAATCCATGGTAAGCGTGTGTGTCACATAGCTCATGTGTGTCACATAGCTGAGGAAAAGTGAAGTAACCTAATTACACGTTTGTACATTTCTGGGTATTTGTAAAGATGTTAAAGTTATATTGTCATGCTCTCATAAATAGACATTTTTTCAGTGATAGAAATGAGACAAAGTCAAGAGACAAATGAAAAGGAAAATTAAGAGAAGGTATATTTATTTCTAATTAACAAGACTGAAGAGTGGGTAAATATTAGGAAGATAAAAAGAAAAAATATATAGAATAAAGCTGGAATGAAGTATCGAGTGCAAGCAAACACTGAGGAGTTGTCAGATCAATGCAATGGCCTTCATTTATCAACTGAGCGTAGAAACCAGCGAAGATCTGAGCGCAAAAATTATCTGGGTTCAAGAGTGATTCCTGAAATTTTCGTATCACTACAATTCCAGTATACGAATAAATGCGTGTTGATGTGGTGGCTGGAAACAAGCATGATTTAAATATCACATTCCCATTATGCTTGTTTTAACCCTCTAAGCGCCACTGTAACTCCCACAAGCATAATAACTTCCCACAAATGTAACAAACCAGAAACTTAATAAAAATATGAACTTTTAAAATGTAATAATCCTGCAAATGTAATAATAAATAAATGTAATAACAGTCGCCTACTGTTAACATAATAAAAAAATTCCCACAAACGGAATGATTATTACGTTTGCAGGTAATAAGTGGGTAATGTTATGGTAATATATCAGGGTCCCCGCGGGTCTTTAAAAAGTCTTTTTTTTTTTTTTTTTGATTTTCAAAGTCTTAAAATGTCGAATTCTAGAATTTCCGATGAGGAGGTCTTAAATTTCATGTCGTGCCGAGTCCGTTTCGTCACACACTCAAAGCCGAAAGATTGTGGGTGTTACAATGTAACAACACAGTAAAAAGTAGTGTGTGCGTTCCCTGTAGGCCTGAAACAGACGGAGATGGTGTTTCAGAGTGGCAGACGCGAGCCAAGATTTTTAAGAATGCGAGAGGTGAGAGCATACATTTCTTTCGCCTGTTTTCATTGTAGACTATGGGTGCAACTTTACCAAACAGTATAGAAGTAAACCTCCTCGGCTTGGCCCTCTCTCTCTCTCTCTCTCGTGCACACTCAATGGACGCCACCCCTCGACATGCACATTTAGTCAAAATAAAACATTCACAATCGTGAAAAAAGCAAAGACGACTAGCTAAATTATTAGGAAATCCGGTTAGCATCATAGCATGCTGCACATTCGATTAAAACTCTTGCATTCAAGTTGAGTGATCATCTCATCACCAATGTTTTCCAACTCCAAGACTAAAAGGACCTGTCCCAAGGAGAAAAAGTATCAGCCTACCTTGAAACTTAAACACATGTGGGGAAACTGAACAGTCCAACCAGTGGACTATGATAAGCTAGCTAACTATGTTACTTTGTTTACAATATTTTGAGGCATCAATCAGACAGCTGAATTAAAGAGGTAGGCCTAGAGTTCTATATAATCTGCATAAAGTGTGCAGTCATGAATATCAGAAATTTCAGTATATAGAAAGTAAAGGGGGGATAAAGGGCGGTTATATAATTTGAATGATTATATAATGTGAATGATTTTTTATCAAATATATTTATAAAAAATCATTCACATTATATGAAAGGAGTGCGATAAAAATGTGACCTTTTGCTGTTAGAAAGCAATGCAATAAAAAATGTGGGTGCACCTAAATTTTGTGCTGGTGCACCTGAAAAAAAAGTTAGGCGCACCACTGCAACCAACGCAGAAAGTTAGTCGGGAGCCTTGTCCATTTGTTAATTGTGTTTAACTTGCCATTTGCAACTTGATTTGTTTACACACTGTTTGTACATTATTTACAGCAGTATTGTTGTAGTATTGAGAAGGCAGTTGTGTGTATATATATATTTTTGCCTTGGTAATGGTCTTAATTTTTATTCTTAGAGGTCTTAAAAAGGTCTTAAAAGTCATTACATTTGTTGACAAAAAATGTTTCAAATGTAACAAATAATTCATGTGTAATTTCTAGACAATTACTGTGCAATTACCATACAACAACAATGCAAATAACTTGGGTAAAATAAAATGGTAATAACTGCTGTGAATATGTACTTACCGAAGCAATAAATATTTAGGATTTACTTATTGTGACATAATATTTCTGTAATTATACCAACATGATGGTGCTATGAAGGACTAAATAGTAAATTAAACTAAATAAACTCATTGGCTGCCAGCCATTTTCAGTGCAGAGCGCTCCATACTGCCAGACGTTTTAAAGCATTTTGACTGTTTTTTCAAGATCCACCGAACGGTGAGCGTTATGACTATGTAAGCACTGAAATGGTACCAAATGAAAGAGTAGACTGTCTTCTTTCACCAGGAAAAAACGGTTTGTTTCTATCGTTTTCCGTTCTTTAGTAATCGTCAGTAGAACATGGGTTAGTTTGGCTATAAACACCTTTTCCGACCAAAAAATGGAGAAAACGATCTTTTTGTGAAAATCAACTTTTTAACGTTAGCGTTTGAGTAGTATGTCAACCACGATTATCTCGTCAGTCTCGTCAAGGTTGCTAGGGACTCTGATGGTCGCTATAGACTCTGAACAGGACGGTAGACCAAGCTAGCACTAGCAAAGTTGTTAGTCTATACAGCAATATCCATTGTAAATGGATCATACCGTTCACATGTTTTCCATCCTTGATGTAAGAAGTAAGCACATCTATTCGCTGCACCGCATGCAAACTAGATCCACGTGGTCGATCTTCAGTGTGTTAGCTTGTTGTATGTGTCTAATTGTGCACTCTGCAGGCAGATAATCATCCAAATGGCACTGCTGTCATCTAGCGGTTCGGGTCGCTAGTACAGTCTGTTTACAAGCCTGAAACTCTGCCAGATCGTTCCCAAGGTCACCCATGAGCCCTCACCATTGAAAAATGCAATTGACGTCAATGGCAGTCAACGTGTCTAAATTGACGTTTAAAGACGTCAATGGCAGTTAATGAGTTAACTTCTAAGTGTTATGGCACAATTACACAGTGGTCAAAGTGTCACAGTGTTTTTTGTAGTAGTTAGTTTGATGGTAAAATGTGACCTGTTATTATGATGAAATAAATAAGGTAATTTCACAATAACTATATGGTATCAGGGCTGTAAAATACTGTTTTGCTTCGGTAAGTACATATTCACAGCAGTTATTACCATTTTATTTAACCCTTAAAGGGATAGTTTGGGTTTTAAGACACGAAGTTATATGGGTTCCCTGTCAGCAACGTTGTGCATCAGCACTGACTTACCCCCCGACAGCGTCCTGTGAGCCGAGATCCAGCCGGTTTTTGATCGTTTTTGATGCCGGACTATTTTCTTCAGCAAGTTTCTGGGGTCACGAAAGTAAAGTGTTTTTCTTCTCAAAACCATATGCGTTCAACAGAGTGATATATTTGCACCACAAAAACGTTGTCCAGCTGTCAGTAGCATGCAGTGATAGGAATCGCGAAAAATAAGTAAGTGATAACGAGGTTTGAATTTTTCCTGGACAACGTTTTTGTGGTGCAAATATATCACTCTTTTGAACGCATATGGTTTTGAGAAGAAAAACACTTTACTTTCGTGACCCCAGAAACTTGCCGGACTACTTTCTTCAGCATCAAAAACCGGCTGGATCTCGGCTCACAGGACGCTGTTGCGGGGTAAGTCAGTGCTGATGCACAACGTTGCTGACGGGGAACCCATATAACTTCGTGTCTTAAAACCCGAACTATCCCTTTAAGGCGAGACACGGCAGGTGAAAATATTGAGATTTTGTGCTAGTTTGCTACCTTAGCATGTATTCTTACACCCTACTACAACAACAAAGTCCGATTTGCACATTTAGGTGTTTATTTCGTGACATTTTGTCTACTCGCGCCTATATATTTTTCCTAATTTCACCAAAAGTTCCCATTCTTAAGTGTCATGTCCTACTGCGACCGTGAACCGAAGCATCTCGTGTGTGACACCGTTGGAAAGCCCTGTTCCTCGTGCATGACGCTATGCATCCAAATATGGGCATTTCCTTTGTATTAGCAACCATTCGCGAAAGTTCATAGGTGGGTCTAGGCTTCAGAACGGTATCTCAATGGCTGTGTTTCTATGGTTTCAAGGCTGTGTTCTCGAAACGAGTTTCCTCCGGTTTTCTTTCCCACTCTAAGCTCAAAAACTCCACTTCTATATCACCTACATACACCAAACTTTCCAGTTTTATTCCCAAGTATATTGTGAAGACTTGTCCAGAGGGGTTTGTTGATTTATCATTCTAGGCCTGATTTATATGACATTTTATTCTTAAAAATGAGGCGAAAACCAACATTTTATGGGTATTGGCAGTTTTTTCACCCCTTTTACCCTATTCAACTGTAGTGTCTCGCCTTAAGGGGAACTGGGGGGTGGAGATTACGCATGTGCGTGTGTGATTGTGAGTGTGTGTGCGGTTCCGAGAGTGAAGTTGGACATAGAATTAGGTGCGGTGAATTACTCTGTTATAAGTGCGAGTTGTGGCTGTAACAGCAACTCGGTTGTTATTTGTTTAATAAATAAAGCTCGGAGGTTTCCCTCAAGTGTCTGGAGTATCACAATACTTTGTCCATGCTAGCTGCTATATGTTTTGCACTGAGGTGATACTTAAGGTTCGATGTGCTGCGGTGATATGCAAATTCCTTGTTGCATAGCTTGCACACGACCATGCTCTTATCGACGCTTCCATCCGTTCGTTTTTTGTAACAACATTTCCCATCCACGGGGCCAGCCAACGCAGTCACATCAGCTTCTTTGTTCATGTTCACTGTGCCACTGGGATTTGTTGTTGTCTGAACCGAACGAATGCGCGTTAGTTGGTGCTCCAGTATAATCGGTCCGTCTGAAACTCATCCATTGAGAAACGTTCCGCGGTGCAAAAATAAATACGATTAAAATGTGTCAATTTTTAACGCGTTAATGTTTGTGTAATTAATTAATCTTAATTAACGCGTTAAAGTCCTGGCATTTTTTTGTTGATATTGTTGCCTATTATTTATGTTGTTTCACCAGCAATGGCCATAACCAGAAGGTACACATGCATATGGTGGACCTAATGAGCTCCATCATCTGTGAGGGGGATTCTGTTTCACAGGAATTGCTGGACACGGTGTTGGTTAACCTGGTGCCTGCACACAAGGTGAGAAACACAGAATTCAGCAACAATGAGTCACACAATGGTATCCAGGGAAAACATTTTATTACATACCCCCAATATCATTTTCCACACAGAATCTGAACAAGCAAGCCTATGATCTTGCCAAGGCTTTGCTGAAGAGGACCGCTCAGGCAATAGAGCCCTACATCACCAATGTAAGTTGTTAATTCTGTCAGTGTCCAGGTAGCAGTCTAGTTAGTGTCAGTTAGATAAATGTGAGTAGAGTAAGTATGGGAGTATAGTGAACATTGTGAATTTGTAGGGCCATGGACTGATACTGTCTTGAGGGAAAGGATTTATTATTTTATTTTGTTCACAATTATTATGGTTTCACAGTACATCCAGGTATTTTATTTTATTTTTTGCATAATTTGCACTTTAGCTGTTTGGCTGTATATTGTATTGTCACAGTTGTCGTTTCAGCTATGATATAGTATGGCACATATGAAAAATTAACACCTTTTGCAAATTTTTGGTTTTCATGGTGTTTTCTTTCCCCCACACAGTTTTTTAATCAGGTCCTGATGCTGGGAAAGACATCAGTGAGTGATCTGTCAGAGCATGTCTTTGACCTGATCCTGGAGTTGTACAACATCGACAGCCACCTCCTTCTGTCCGTCCTGCCTCAGTTGGAGTTCAAACTTAAGGTGCTCTTTCACTCACCCACAGCATAGTTATAGTATTTCAGGCAGGAAAATCAAAAAAAAAAAAAAAGATTTGTATTGATATGGGGACAGCTATGGCGGTATGCCTGCCACTGTAGGGTGACATCAGAAAAATGTCCAGTGGTCTATTATTTTTTTCCAGAGCTGTAAGTGAAGTGTTTGGTTCCAAAAAGCCATATCCTCCATTTTAATGAATTTTCGTATATATATTTAAAAAAGAAATTCAGGTAATCTCAGTGGGCAGTGTAATTGGGCTATTGTTATTTGATTTCTCTTTATCAATAAAATTGCAGTTGTGTTGTTTTGATTGGGTAATGTTTAATTAAATTAAACCTGCCTTATTAATGTTTTTAAAAATGGAGATTTAGCTCTTTTGAACCAAACTCCTGCGTGTGTGTAGCTAAAGACTGATTTATGCTTTTGCGTCGAATCAATGGTGTACCCCCGCCGAGCCCTCCGTCGTACGCACACCTCTGAAAAATTCCAACCTTGCGGCGAGGTGACGCAGACTGCTAGGGAAGTTGACTGGTCGACTCGCCCTGTGTGTTGATAGCTGACTGCTTCAAGCAGCCTACTATGGGAAGTAGCAACATGCTAGTTCACAGTTTGTAAAGCACTTTGTCAGCAAGAATTACGTTTTGGGCAGCTGTGGGAAAGTTTGCTTGTTAATACAAAATTAAACAGACACCTTGCAAATTACCTCAGACTTATTTTCTGGTTACAATAACTAGGTCACTGGAAAGTACTTTATCTCTCGATAAGAATTTCGAAACCACACACAGCCTAGCGTTATGGGACCATCTGCTCTTCCCTCTCTCTCCTTCTCTACCTCCTTCCATTCCACTTCCCTCTCTTTCTTCCTCTCCCTCCTCTAACACTTCTCCTACTATACTTTGACTAGTACTTAAAATATAGGTAGGCACTCATACCCTCTAGTACTAGTGGTGACAAATGCAGTGGTTATTCCTAACCGGAATATAGCATCTCCTCTGCTCTGTAACTGAAAGGTTATTCTATTGCCGTAGCTGTAGCTCTGTCGCTTATTGATGTAGGTCGCAATAGGACTGGGTATGTTCGACAAGTGGAAGTAATAAGATTCACATACCCTTCACTATACCTTGAGATTGGCATGGTTTTATTTCAGTTAGCCTAATAGCTGCTTTAATTTATATTAAAGCCAAGATCAATTTCCAAAAGATGATTTTTAATAAAATTATGATTCCTCTTTTTAGTCAACTTTAGCATGTGCATGTTCAGGATATGTAAACGTATGTGCACAACTGTTCACACACACACACACACACACACACACACACACACACACACACACACACACACACGCACGCACGCACGCATAAATCTGTTTCCCCCCCCCCCTTTTAGAGTAATGACAATGATGAACGTCTTCAAGTTGTGAAGCTTTTGGCCAAGATGTTTGGGGCAAAAGACTCTGAGCTAGCCACACAAAACAAACCCCTGTGGCAGTGTTACCTTGGAAGGTATGGACACCAAGACAAATCATTCTCTGCTTAACTAGGAATGTGTTCTGTGAGTCATATTTGTAGAATGTACAATGTAAAGTTTGCCCATGTCATTGATGGATTGTGTCTTTGGCTGATGCCCTCTCCTTGATTTTTCAGGTTTAATGACATTCATGTTCCCATTCGCTTAGAGTGTGTGAAGTTTGCCAGTCACTGCCTTATGAACCACCCTGACCTCGCAAAGGATCTCACAGGTATGTCCATATTGAATAAAACGGTTCATACACAGATGTATGAAACCATATCCTTAGCCTTGGCTTCATAGAGCATCTCTACATGTTGCTACATCTGAATCCTAGAGTACCTGAAGGTGAGATCCCATGACCCCGAGGAGGCCATACGGCATGATGTCATTGTATCCATCGTAACTGCTGCCAAAAAGGATCTGGCTTTGGTCAATGACCATCTCTTGAACTTTGTGAGGGAGAGAACCCTGGATAAAAGGGTATGTATTAAATTGCTAACTTGTAGATATGAGGCCTGTATGGCAGTCTTGAGTTAGTGTGGCATTGGATTAGCATTGGTTGAATGATGAAGGCAAACTTAATTGTTTGTGTATATGTGGAGCATAAACACGATTTTATTGAGGAATTTAGCGACAGCACTACTGTCATGTCCTGACTATTAGCCAAGATTTATACATTGATTTTGCAAAATTGAAGAGTAATGCATGGGGTCAGGCTATGCATGAGAATGTATTTCTTCTCTTCATTCCTCTTTATGATTAAAGCTCCATCTGATTCTGATTAATTTGGGCTATTGGCCGCTGTGATTAATACATGTGTGTGTGTTTTTGTTTTTCGTAAAGCACTGTTGTGCTGTTTATAATGTGTCTTATACACAAGAACTTACTGTGTATCTCTTTCAACTGTCATTCCACACATTTTCTGACTATACTGGGAGTAGCCAGTAAGTAAGTTAGAAAGCCACAAAGCTCTGGGTAGAACTCAACTAAAGGGTAAATCAACTTAATGGATAGGCCGGGACTTTGTCTTATGTCTTGATTTATCCTCATCTACTCCTCGGTTTACCATAGACAGAAATTAGTAGACATTTTGTGTTTCTTACATTCAAACAATCAGATGAAGAAGGCAGGTTCACATTATCTCCATTAGCCTACCAGTGCAACTGTGATTCACCTTATGGCATAATTTAATTCATAATTTAAAAAGAAAATAGGCAACACAAGGCCTCCAGTAACCCACTCACGCTTGCTCATGGTTGATGGATGCTGCTCAGAGCTTTTGATTTCATATGTTACCTTTGTGAAGAGTAGACGTTTACAGTGGGTATAGGGTCTAAGGGTCCATTCTTCGAACGGCACCAAATTAAATGTGACTGGACAACTTGGCCCTCACAACTCTATTTATTTTTTTCCAGTGGCGGGTTCGTAAAGAGGCAATGATGGGTCTAGCTCAGATCTACAAGAAGTACTCCTTGCAGGGTGAAGGAGGAAAGGAAGCTTCCAAACAGATATCCTGGATAAAGGACAAGCTGCTGCACATATACTACCAGAATAGCATAGATGATCGGTGAGTGTTATCATGATGCAATCAATTGAAATTATATGGTTTTGTATATTTTAATTGTTCAATACTAAATACCAAAATGAATAGCTAATTGACCTCTATTGTTGCTAAGTCCGACAGTCTCAGACCGGAATTGGCTAGAACGTCAATGGAAGCCGTACGCATGTCTGTAAAAGTTACAACCCAAGAGCCTTTTTTAACAGAGCCACGGACCTGATTTGATTTTAGAATCTGTTGAAGAACAACAGTACGACATGGAGACAAATTAATATCTAGGTTTGTTGGGTGACAAACTTAACAGGGTGAATGGGACTCACTGGTTATAATAGCCAGCTGTGCTAGATAGACTTGCCTGCATATTGCAAGGACACCGGGTCATGTCATGTTATAACAATTAATAAATAAATAAATAAATGCCTTCATGACGTCAGGACTTTGCCCCAATTGGCTTTTACATCCCTGACGTATGTGCAGGTGTTTAGATGCCTCCTCATATCCACAAGGGTCCGTGCGGGTCTGTGCCTCGTGATTCGTCACATGGTCAAGTCTACACTACGGGAAATAGAGAGTGTACAACTTCATAGCAGCGTTTGTATCCCCTCCCCTGCTGCCACCGGCAGCTCTCGCTGCTGCAAGAGGTCATTTGGAGTTGAACTTGAACGCGCCTATTAATGATGTCACATGTGTCAAACCGACTTCAACTGCAGTCTGCAATTATTTTGTTTTCATTATTGTGAAGTCTTTCACCAGCATGATTCAGATCTTTTTTGTGTAGAAAACAGTGGAGTAAGTAAGTGTCAGTGGCAAAGTGCGCTGCAATGGAAATTAACAGATTTTGAAGAATATTGTAACATTTTCACCTGAAGTCACAGTCTATCCCATCAATATCTGTCCTCCATGCCACAACAAAGTATTGTATTGAGACAGTGCTTAGGATTCTCCTGAAGCCTATCCTCCATCATCCACAGGCTGCTTGTTGAGCGCATCTTTGCTCAGTACATGGTCCCTCACAACCTAGAGACGACTGAGAGGATGAAGTGTCTCTATTACTTGTATGCTACATTGGACCAGAATGCAGTCAAGTAAGTTCATAGACACATACTGTATACTCACAAACAGGCCATTCTTTTGATTACAAGGTGGTGGAAAGAAACAATATGATGTAACATGTTTGGGGTTTATCATTTGTCAAGAGCTCTGAATGAGATGTGGAAATGTCAAAACATGCTAAGACACCATGTGAAGGATCTCCTGGATCTTGTGAAGCAGCCAAAAGTAAGTACTCTAATTAATTGATACACTCATTTGAGAACCATATGTCTTCCTTATATTATTAAGGTCTCCTCTTTTTCTATCTTTCAATTCAAGTCATGTTTTCTGTCACATGGAAATCCCTGGGCCCTAGAAAATGATGAATCACATTTAAGTTATGATGGGTTTTGTATGTGTTTGTTTTTCAGTCGGAGTCCTACAACAAGGCGGTGTTCTCTAAGGTTATGGTTATCACCAGTATGTATACAATCCTTTTCACTACTCAGTTGCTCTGTATCTCTTATCTGAAGTCTGGCTGCATTGTGGATTTGCTTTCTGTATTCTCTCTTAAACAGGGAATCTACCAGATCCAGGAAAAGCCCAGGACTTTGTGAAGAAATTGGCCCAGGTTCTGGAGGAGGATGAGAAGATCAGGAAGCAGCTTGAGACCCTGGTCAGCCCAGCCTGCTCATGCAAACAGGCAGAGGGTTGTGTGGTATGAAAACCAATTTAACTCCTTTCAGGACAGAAAATCTGAATGCAACGCTGGTCTGAAGTATAATCTTTTCCTTTCCACTTTTTCTTGACCTTGATGGAAAATGTAACGAGGTTAAGGAAAGACATCTGCTCTATGAAGAGAATCCCTTTATACTTATATTAAAAACATGTCAGTTGTTATGTTTTACTGGTGTTTTTACATCAAACTTCATACTAAATTGTATGGTCATGTTCTGTCTTTCCACAGAGAGACATTACCAAGAAACTAGGAAGCCCAAAACAGCCAAGCAATCCTTTCCTAGAGATGGTGAAATTCCTGTTGGAAAGGATTGCCCCCGTTCACATTGACACAGAATCCATCAGGTAGTGTTTCCTCAGCTTCAGTCCTTCACGGTGGGTTTATGTGCTATGCTGGGTTTTTAATCCCACTTTCTGTGTTGCAGTGCCCTTATCAAGCAGGTGAATAAATCCATAGAAGGCACAGCAGATGATGAGGATGAGGGAGTGCCAACTGAACAGGCCATCCGTGCAGGCCTGGAGCTTCTGAAGGTACACAACCATCTGTTTAAAATTGTTTTTCATAGATCACTCCAACCCTCTTTTTCTCTCCCGATACCAGTACATGGCCTTTGAGTGATAGCCAATTGAGAATGAAAAGTTGATTTGTGTGCCACCATGTTTTGAGCATCCTGCTTCTTTCGTGTTTGGTGGTGGGAGACTGTGTTTTCATTTACTGCCATGTTTCTGGAATAAATCCTTACCACAACTGCCGTACTTGCATACACACTCAGGGTGAAAAGTGGACAGCTCCTCTCACTGGCTTGGCAAATTGTTCAAAGTAACTATAGAATTTGGTGGGTGTAACAAGCATGAAATGCCCCAAATGCTGATCCTTTACTTTTAGCTCTCCCCATGTTAAGCTCTCCTTCTAACAAAAAGTTCAGGTCTACTAGCGCTCTGTGACACTCTGACTCTGACCTAAGGCCTATTCGGACGGGATTAGTTTTATGGGGTGACATCAGGTAAAGTAATAATTACCAGGTAATGTAGTCCCGTCCGGACGCGCCATGTCAGTAAACATAACGGAGTATGTCGGTGACATTTACAGACACTTTTACCTTCCGTAAAACGGTCCGGAGAAATTACCTTAGGTAATATTAATCCCGTGCGAACGCGACCCTCTGTAAAGATGTCTGTAATATTTCGTCACATCCTGATTGGAAAACAATTCCACCATAGTCTGAATGAAAACATGACATGCTGTGTAGCTCCTAATAGGACGTTAGCTAGTTTGCCTATTAGCTTGATATTGTTAGCCATTTCAAACTACTTATGGCATAACACAAAGCTAACGTTTGCTAGTTTAACCAACTTGTAGTCTTTCAAATCTGAAAATGACGTACCTGACGCAAAGTATCACGTGCACAGCGACGAAGATGTGACGGCAGAACGTAAACGTAGTTACTCCTCCCATGTCAAGTAAAATGACAGAGATGTCTAGTCCCGTCCGAATTGGACATTTATATTACAGAGGTCATATGATAAACCTGCATTACTGTACGTCCCCCCATAAAACTAATCCCGTCCGAATAGGCCTTTAGTACAGCCTTTCTCAAACTTCTTTGGCCAGAGTTCTACAGACATCAGACTTAAGGCCTATTCGGACGGGATTAGTTTTATGGGGGGACGTAGAGTAATGCAGGTTTATCATATGACCTCTGTAATATAAATGTCCAATTCGGACGGGACTAGACATCTCTGTCATTTTACTTGACATGGGAGGAGTAACTACGTTTACGTTCTGCCGTCACATCTTCGTCGCCGTGCATGTGATACTTTGCGTCAGGTACGTGCGGCATTTTCAGATTTGAAAGACTACACAAGTTGGTTAAACTAGCAAACCTTAGTAGTTTGAAATGGCTAACAATATCAAGCTATTAGGCAAACTAGCTAACGTCTTATTAGGAGCTGCACAGCATGTTATGTTTTCATTCAGACTATGGTGGAATTGTTTTCAAATCAGGATGTGACGAAATATTACAGACATCTTTACACAGGGTCGCGTTCGCACGGGATTAATATTACCTAAGGTAATTTCTCCGGACCGTTTTACGGAAGGTGAAAGTGTCTGTAAATTTCACCGACATACTCCGTTATGTTTACTGACATGGCGCGTCCGGACGGGACTACATTCCCTGGTAATTATTACTTTACCTGATGTCACCCCATAAAACTAATCCCGTCCGAATAGGCCTTTAGTAGTTATAAAGCCCACACACACACCCACCTGATGCTACTTATTTACATACCTATTACTCCACCAGGCATGTGACATGGGTATTCCCAGGATTTGTTTAGACTAAAACAATGATACATTTTTCCTATCATTGGTCCTTTAAAGCAACACCATGGAGTTTTTTTAACCTTCATAATATATTTCCAAGACCCTTGTGATGGTACATTGATTTACAATCGGTTGAAGGACATGTCTGCCATAGCCTGACTGTGTCTGTATCGCTTTTACTGGTACTACGGAACTTTGGATTTCGGGTGTGAATCCATGCCCAAAAAGAACTACAAAATTCGACTGCTTTACAGCATAGGCTACACTTCCCCCACCACTTCCTCAAATTCAGTGCGAGCCCAATAGCTTGTATGTTGAATAGACAGTTGATGGCCGAAGCAGCAACGAAACCGAAAGTGTTATGATACAAGTGTAAACTTTGTAGGCTACAGCCTGATGTTGTAGTAGCGATTTATGACGAAGCCCCTTTTATATTAGGACAAAAAACAGTCAGAATGGGGTGTAGGCCTACACGTTTGGTAGGGGCTAGCCTACATTCTTGAAAGTAAATCACTATTAGACAGAAACGATATTTTATGCTAACTACCTAATGACTGAGTCATGTTTGTTTATTTACTTTTCTGTTGAAAGTGTCTTGCCACAGGCTATAATGCAAATCGACTTTTCTACTTTGCAGATGGCTTCATATTATAATATTGACCATATAGCCTATACCATTACCATAGACCTACAAACAATTGAATTATATTCATTCTGTAAGTATAATGACGCTGCCTTATAAACATGAGCTACCCGATCTTTTGGCGTTTGAAAAAAATAAAACCCATGAAATTATATTCATATGATGATATGCTGAAATGTATAGGCTACTGTAGGCTACCTGGAATATACATTTCACACGCAACGCAGGCAGTCAGAGTTTGCCCAAGACGAGAACTCCTCCTGTAGAATTCGGCTTGTCAACAAATGCACTCGTATCCTAGCTCTATCACCATGCTGCTGCCAACCAAACTGTTCGGGAGCTGGTTATGTGTGCTAGTTATAGCTCAACGTGTAAATCTACCGCCTGTCATCATATTACAAGAGCTCAATGGGCGTGCAAATATGCCACTGTGGACGTGAATACCATAGCATACCTGGTCACCATCAATTTTTTTTTTTTATGTTATAGAGACACTAAAAATGACCACCCTAGATTAGGCTACGCTATTGCGCATAAATCGTAATCGTTTTTTTTTTTTTTTTTAAGTAATTTACCAACAATGACCAACATTACCCCAATATCGAGAACGTGCACAGACCTGAGCTGAAAGCCTAGTTTTACAAATGTATCACATAACTGGTATCGAAGTACCACATAATTTAATATTGAATGTGCAGCCTCAATATGTCTAGCCTATATTGTACGCTATGTCTAGCTTGCTTCTGGTATAACCGTGACAGATTTTACGACATAAGAAGAAATGACCGTTTCCCAATTGTAGGGGGACCCCGAGAGCAAAACTTCCATGGTGTTGCTTTAAGTAAGAATAAAACATGACAATGATCCCCACACTCTACATAGACAGACAGATCAGACTCTGTTAAACAGTGTAGCTAGCTGAGATTGGTAATATAGGAACCTAGCCTGCAAGTATATTGCAGTGAGGGGCTGCTCAGCTTGTTTATGCGTTCCAATTATGTGTTCCAATGCGCCTTTTAGTGGACAAACAGCACAATGACAACACTGGTCATCTAGAGAAGAAGCATGTTTGGTTTTCATTATAACATCGCTATCGACTGATAATTTGTGATGTTTATCTATCTATTAATGCTAGGAACGTCATTCTGTATGTCCTTGTGTCTGTTCCACGCATAACTCTCGAACCACTCATCCGACTGCTCTCAAATTTGGTGGGTGTCATCCTAAAGGCACGAGTGTGTGCGGTGCCAAATTTCATGTTATACAAACAAAAAATGCCACATCTACAGGCTCTGCACTAATTTATTAGCAATTAAATATGTAAGGGATAATGTATTGTCCACCGGTAATTATTGGAAAATAAGTCCCGACAGGATGAACAGAACCCGACACAGCGGAGGGGTTTTGCTTCGTCCTGAAGAGACTTCTTGAAGAGACTTATTTTCCTATAATTACCGTTACAATACATTATCCCGCTTATTATACGGCTACTTGGCGAAACGAGAAAAGAAACTTAATTCAGTGTGTCTTTTAGCCTGGCTAACGCCTCCCACTTCTCAAATGAGACGTGGTCTGGCAACCAGACGTTCATTTTCTCGTATTTGAAAAAATGCCCAGATCCGTTCATTGGGCGCCACAGATGTCTATCAAATGCGCATAGCTCACCCAACTCGTTCGTATGCAACGCTAAGGGCTGCCGTAAATCCTTTGGCGTCGAATGTAGACGCAAGAAGGCAACGGAAACTTCTCGGATGTTCTGTGATTGGTTCGCCAACATCAGGCGAACATTTGGGCGTTAGTTTCCAGACTGGCTTAGCAGCGGGATTGAAATCACCGCGCAAGGCAGTATGGGAAAACCCAGGCTATGTGTCTTTAGCAATGACTTGGCTACCGTTTCGTGGCTTCCGCTAACAAAATAAATGGTTTACCACGCAAATAGAACTTGACAGTTATAGGTGTTGCATGGCAACGTACTTAGCCGAGTTTCACTTTCAATGAAATTCCATTGCGACCAGCAAACGGATATATTGCAGATTGATATGAAAGACGTGAATTAAAAGCACAAAACCTGTTGCAATTGACAGCGGTCATTATATACTTTGCAGCGGTCATTATATAAATGTAACAACCTCCGAACGTTGGAAAGTCCCATTTATGTGAGTGGAACTTTCTGCGGCACTCTGGAAAGCCTTGTAATAATATCTAATATTATCGGCAGGCTGAGTCGGTGAAGCTCTAGTTAATTACTTAATTTGAAGATATTTCTCAAAGATCTTGAAATAGCAAATATTTACCATTGCAGTGATCGGTCAAGCCAGGCATATTGCTGCATGATGTATAAGTAATGAGCTAAGCCTACTTTACTGCACAGCAGGGTTTTGAGCATAGTGAGGGGTTGCCGTTTTTGAGATTGTAGTAGGATGTGTGTATGTGGATCATAGAATGGTGGACTGAATGGTGTATTTCTGCCCTATCCTTAGGTCCTGTCCTTCACTCACCCGGTGTCCTTCCACTCGGCGGAAACATTTGAATCCCTGCTGGGCTGCTTGAAGATGGACGATGAAAAGGTGGCGGAGGCTGCTCTGCAGATCTTCAAGAACACTGGTGGCAAGCTGGAGGAAAGCTTCCCTCATATCAAATCGTGAGTCTGCACTCCCAGCAGGAAGCTTGTCCTCAATTATTGCAAAGGGGTGTAGCACAGGTGGGTTGAAGAATATTTGTGAATGAGACTTTAAACTGCTCCTCTGTCATCTAGGGTCCTGCTGCCTGTACTGCAGCAAAAGGCAAAGAAAGGCCCTCCTCGCCAGGCCAAGTACGCCATCCACTGCATCCACGCTATGTTTTCAAACAGAGATACACATTTTGCACAGATCTTTGAGGTGGGTTTTCATCAACAAAGGTAAAGAAGTTGCATATGAATAGAAATCTCTGAACAACTGGATTATAATATGCTGACACAATTTGACTTTAGACTGTCTATGATATGTGAGGAAATGACAATATGGCCCCCTGGTGTCTGTGTTCATTCATTGTTATGTACGTTTGCACTGTGGTATGAAATGGGGGTGGATCAATCTTAAAAATCTGAACTGGCACTTAGATCTGTTTGAGGGAGCCTTTGATTTAGACAAAACATTTATTCTGGCACTGTCTTACAGCTCTGGTAAATAACTTGCTATCATCAGTAGTCTGATTTCAGGTGAGGTGGCGTGTCGGTCAGTGTGTATGGTCCTGGCTCCATCCATTATGATGCACTCTAAGCTAGTTTAGGAAGATGGTATATCATAGGGAACCTAAGTCTCCGCCCCTTCCGGTCGGTCCACTGGACCTAAGATCGGAAAAATATGAATGATAGTCTATGGTAGAGATGCACCGATAGATCGGCTGGTGACCGCTGTGCTTTGCCATATTGCGTGGAATTTACTGGGCTGTCACGTCACTAGGCTATGTAAACAGCGCTCGTCACTGCCCGTCCCTGCCGCTAATTGCGTGCCCACATCTGAACCACAAGCACAGCTGAACAGATAACCGATTGCGACATTAAAAAGAATCAAACTTTAGCGACCATAGGCTATACTATACTATACTACATGATAATAAACAGTGATATTGCCTACAGTAGCCTAGGAGTAGTATATATATCCACTTAGAGCGAGACACGGCAGGTGTAAACATTGTTTTGCTTCGGTTTGCCACCTTAGCATATATTCTTTCACACTACTACAACAACAAAGTCCGATTTACACATGTAGGTGTTTATTTCCTCTAACAGCAAGAGCTAGAATTACTAGGAGACACATTTTGCACCAATTTTGCTTTATATTTGGAAACATTTCATGTGTCTTGCATACAAACTGACATGTGTAGATGTAATTGCATGGATGTCAGCAGTTCTGTTAAATTTCATTTAGAAGACTAAAAGTGGGATTGATGGCCTTTGAATGACTGTGTTTCATTGACATGGGTTCTTGTTGCAGCCTCTACACAAAAGTGTGGACACAGAAAACTTTGAGCAGCTCATTACACCTCTTACCACACTGGGCCACCTGGCAATGTTGGCTCCAGAGCAGTTTGCTGGGCCACTCAAGTCCTTGGTAGCTAATTTCATTGTCAAGGACCTGCTAATGAATGACCGGGTAAGTCATGGAGCCACAGGCACTTTACTTTTGTCAGAAAATATCCTGGTTTTGTGACCAATATCATGCAGCTTGGTGGCTTTCATTGCTGTCCTTTCAAAGAGGCATGTGTATAACAATTTAATCAAATTGATGTTGTGTTACATGTGTTAAAAAAAGATTCCTGGCAAAAAAACAACCAAACTATGGGTGCCAGATGATGAGGTTTCTCCTGAAACACTGGCTAAGGTAGGAGCCACAAACATCCTTCTCACAGCTTGCTCAGAATTGAATGAACAGCCATCCAGCACAAAGTCATCTCTCCCTTCCCTTACTTCTTAGTCTCCTTTTCCTCTTTTCTCTCTCTGCCAAAAATTATGTGGTTGATGTTTTTAGTTAGGTCCCACCTTACAAAGTTTTAGATTTGAATAAACTTCTCTAAACTTCTTTAACATACAATGTTATGGCCATTAAATAACCTTAGCTGCTGAAATGGCTTTAAATCAAATAAACAAAATCTCTCTCTGTCCAGATTCAGGGCATTAAACTGATGGTGCGCTGGCTCCTGGGGGTAAAGAACAATCAGAGCAAGTCAGGCACCTCCACCTTGAGAATGCTCACAGCCATCCTCAACAGTGATGGTGACCTCACTGAACAGGGCAAGATGGGGTGAATATCAAGCCAGTCTTTGGATACACATTATTTTGTGTTTGTTCTTATCAATCAGTATTAATTACTGAAACCATTTTGCTAAATAAACTCTGTGTGTTTGCTTGCACATTGCCCTTCTACAGGAAGCCTGACATGTCTCGCATGCGACTGGCTGCAGGTTGTGCACTACTGCGTCTGGCCCAGGAGCCATGCTACCATGAGATCATCACCCTGGAGCAGTACCAGCTCTGCGCGCTCGTCATAAATGTAATGCTCCTTACTCACCCTTTCCCATTTCAATTCAATTTAATGTCGCTTATAGAGCGCCAATACATTACACATGTCTCAAGGCGCTTTACAGAGTGTTAGACATTCAAAGAGAGCCCATGAGTAACAGGGGCAAGGAAAAACTCCCTAGAATTGGAGATACATATAGGAAGAAACCTCAGACAGACCCACGACTCAAGGGCCCAACCCATCTGCCTTGGGTCAGTTACAGTACAGTCATTTGTAGTTTGAAAGTTACAATGACAATGAAAGTTCAAATAGTCCAGTGTAGGGAATAAATTGTCCATTAGTAATCCATTAGTTATTTCTGAAGGTGATGGGTCGCTGGGATCCGAGGGCCAAAGATTCGGGCAGGGAACCACAGCAGGCGATGTTAGGGCAGTCATAGGGATGGCGAAGGCAATGGCGATGGTAGGGCAGTCAGAGGGATGTGACTTCAGGTGTGATGAGGGACAGGCACAGAGATGGTTGATGGCTGGTGATGGTTTACCTCACAGGTGAGGTATAGGGGAAAGGGAAGAGAAATAGAGTGTGTTAGTATTACTGTAAGTCATATTAAGTATTAATAAGTATATCAATGGTGATATAAATGGTTATACTATAGAGGGTTTACAAAACGCTTTTACACACCTCTTTTGTGGGGACAGGTGCGTAGGAATAGGTTACCCAGTTAAACCCGAAGAGGCATCCCGCACATCGTCCACCACGCATGCAAACATCCACCCACCCACCACGCACGCAACATCCACCCACCCACAATGCCCCCCCCAATGCCCCCCCCCCCAGGCGAACCCACACACCACCTCTGAACCGCGCGTCGGAGCAGCATGGCTGAGCATGGCCAGCCAGAGTCCGCCCACAGGCGGCGCCACCCATCCGCAGACACCCCCCACCACCATCCGCGAGCAGAGAGAACGGGGCCCGCGCCAGCCCCACCCCAACCACAACACCACGCGAACACACACCACGGCCCGACCAGGACACACAGTCTGATCCGCCCCGCCGCCCAGGCCCCCCGGAAGCAGCGCCCCCAGAGCAAAAGTCCAGAATGCTTCATGTCTTTGGACGTGTCATCCTGTCATCCTGTTGACAGGGTCGGGAGGCGTAGGGAGGCGATGTAGTGTAATTAAAAACGTTAAAATCATTGGACATTGGTGTAATGTAATTAAAATCGTTAAAACCATTGGACTTCCACTCTAGAAACACCACCCCAAGAAGGCCCGGACCGCGAGCCCAATCCAAATACAATGCCGCAGCAGCCCTCCCCTCCGCCATCCACTCCCAGCATTCCCACCTCCCCCGTCCCCCCCATCCCACTAAATGCACAGCCGTGCACATCTGATCAGACTGCATGCCCCAGCCAGACCGCCAATATACGCCCACGCAGAGCCACTGGCGAATGGAGCCAACACGAACCCCACCCCCCCCCCATCTACAGACGGCGACGGGAGGCCCCCCGCGGACGAGCAACGCCACCCGCGAACGGACCCCGACCGGCCCAGAGCACCCAGCCACACCACCCAGGCGCGCAGCCCAGACATGATGCGCAAGCCCACCCGGGAAAGGCCTATGACCGAAACGGCGCAAATGGACAAAAGCCCGCATGCGCAGTGAATGAACAAATGCCCGCACGCGCAACAGACAGCACGCGGGACCCTCCCCCCCAAGCTACACTATAGAGGACAGGACAGGGAGAGAAGGAAAGAGGGAGAGTTGAGAGAGACAGAGGGAGAGGGGAGAAGAGGAGTTGTACGGCATGCCACATAAGAAGTCCATGACAGCGCAATGCTAAAGCAGCATAACTAAGGCATGGTGGAGGGTGGTCAGCACCAGATCAGGTGTGGTCAGTAGCCACCATGGGATGTATGACTGGGGCACCAGTCACACAAGCCCACAGCAGAGGTGGTCCGTTCCAGTAAGACCCTGAGGTGGTTGAAGTTCCACACTGCACCATACCTAACTATAGGAAGCACTAAAGAGATATGTTTTAAGTCTAGACTTAAAAATAGGGAGGGTGTCTGCTAATCGAATTGAGGGAGGAAGATTATTCCAGAGGAGGGGTGCGCGGTAACAAAAGGCTCTGCCTCCTACTGTAGTTTTTGAAATTCTTGGAATTACAAGAAGTCCAGTATTTTGTGATCGTAAGGGTCTAGGTGGATTATATGGGACTAGAAGATCTTTAATATATTCGGGTGCTCTTCCATTTATGGCTTTGTATGTGAGAAGTAGAATTTTGAAGTCAATGCGACTTTTAACAGGTAACCAATGTAGAGATGCTAGGATGGGGGAAATATGTTCATATTTTTTGGTCCTAGTGAGTGTGCGAGCAGCTGCGTTTTGTATAAGCTGTAGGCTTTTTAGACAGGTATTATTGTAGCCGGCGTATAGCGCATTACAATAGTCTAGCCTGGAAGTGACAAAAGCGTGGATTAATTTTTCAGCGTCTGGTAAGGATAAGGACTTCCTTATCTTTGAAATGTTCCTTAAATGGAAAAATGAGGTTTTTGTGATCTGCTTTATGTGACTATTGAGTAGAAGTTCTTGATCAATTGTAACTCCTAGATTTTTAACACTTGTGGATGAGGTCAGTGAGAGATCACTATATGTAACCTGTGATGTGGATAGGATATCCCTAGTCTTCTTAGGACCTAAAACCATAACTTCTGTTTTATCTGAGTTCAATAGCAGGAAGTTAGTCCCATGAGTATAGGTGCAGGCGGTTAATAGCCGCTGATGTTGGTTCCACAGGCAAGCCCATGGCTTTCTGGAGAGCTGATTTGGTGTTTCGTGTGCTATCTTAGCTTTACTTTCACATTTGTTTTTGTGCTGATTTGCTTCTGTGGTTTCCTTGGTAGGATGAATGCTACCAGGTTCGCCAAGCATTTGCTCAGAAGCTTCATAAAGGCCTGTGTCGACTGAGGCTGCCTCTTGAATACCTGGCAGTGTTTGCCCTGTGTGCCAAAGACCCAGTGAAGGAGCGGCGGGCTCATGCACGCCAGTGCTTGGTGAAAAACATCAATCTGCGGCGGGAATACCTAAAGCAGCATGCTGCAGTCAGTGGTGAGACATATTTACTTGTGCACAGATATAAGTAACTAATATGAGTGAAGACATGGGGGCTGAAACTGTGTACATTTTGGGCACAGCCTGTTCATTTTTGAGTCAGCTGATACAGTAGCCTAGAAATCTAGACGCACCCTAGCGGCAAAAAATATTTTTTGCCTAGTGGGATGGTCTAGCGTCACACCGTTAAGGCTAATTCTAGTCCGACACCGAGTCAGCCGGTCCAGTTAGAACGCTCTATCTATGTACCGAGTCCTTGAGCCCGCCTTAGCAAGGTGACGACAGAGCTGCGCGACAGTGAGATAGCAGAACAACCATAGAGAACAACGTAACAAAACGCTGATTGGTCACAAGTGCTGGCCTGTTGAGTGCAGAGTCAGTTTGAAAGACAACGATTCATCCCACCCACAGGCTTCAGCTCTGTGAATGGTCTGACTCCAGACTATATATATTTCATGTATAGTTGCCAGGCTACTGATACAGGACTTTAAAGTTTCATTTTTGAATGAAGTTATCCCATGTTTTGTTATAAATGATGACCAATGTTCTATTGGTTTTTGAAATTGACAAATACTAGATTTTGAACACTGATACCAGACAAGAGAAGATGATGGGTGTATGTTGGTGGAGATTGTTCATGTTTTTACTGTTTCCACAGAGAAGCTCATCTCTCTCCTGCCAGAGTATGTAGTACCATATGCCATCCACCTCCTGGTGCATGACCCAGACTACGTGAAGGTGCAGGACATCGAGCAGCTCAAAGATATTAAAGAGTGAGTGTCTGCTGTTGGGTGCCAGCCTGGACGTTTACATCACACATCTGCTACAGCTGTGGAAATCAATTCACTTGTTTCCTTCTCTCTCTGTCTCTGCCTCTCTGCTCTCTCCTCACTCAGGGCTTTATGGTTTGTCTTGGAAATTCTCATGGCAAAAAATGAGAACAACAGCCATGCATTCATTAGGAAAATGGTGGAGAATATCAAACAGACAAAAGATGGTCAGGCGCCGGATGATGCCAAGATTAATGAGGTATGCCACTCTCAGACCTCATGCTTTTGGACTCGAGCTATTATTTTACGATGCAAATACACAATTATGTTTTAATGTTGTTGGGTTTTTTTTTTCCTCCTCAGAAACTCTATACCGTATGTGATGTGGCCATGAACATTGTAATTTCCAAAAGTACAACGTACAGCCTGGAGTCACCTAAAGATCCTGTCCTCCCAGCACGCTACTTCACACAGCCTGACAAGGTAACACATGGAGCAACTTGAAGACTCTAGATTATTCTAATACATTCTATTTCTGTAAGACGTCAATATTTCTTTCTGTGGCTTTTTTGTTTTGCAGAACTTTAGCAACACAAAGAATTATCTCCCACCTGAAATGAAGTCATTTTTCACCCCTGGAAAGGTATGTTCCTCTGGTTCCCATGTTTTTGTTTTGTATGTTGAAAACTAACAAATGATTCATAATAGTCATTGACTCTCTGTTACTCATCTTCACAGCCCAAAGCTGCAAATGTCCTTGGTGCTGTCAACAAACCCCTCTCAGCCACTGGGAAGCTCCAGACCAAACTCTCTCGTATGGAGACCAACAGCAATGCCAGCAGTAACTCTAACCCCAGCTCACCAGGGCGAGGGAAAGGAAGGTCAGTCACAAATATGCCATGTTCATCTGTTCAAACATGATATCAGTTGAGTTCCCTTTATGATGGAATATGCATGAACAATAAATTACTAATGATGAAAAAATCCCATTAACTAATAGGTAACATGCTTAATAGATGATGAATTGTGTGTAGTTATTATAAAGTGTTACTGGTTACTATGTATTGTTGTCCTCTACAGTCTTTACAGACAAGACTTTCAAAGACATGTAAAACTTGACAATCATGAGCCAGCACAACCAGTGGCGTTTGTTATTTGCACATCAATAAATGTACAACCAATAGGTCTACACCAAAATAACTGTAACTAAAGCAAAATGAAATGACTTTTGCCAGATTTTTCTTTTCTTTTCAGTCGCAAAACGTGTCAAGCATATCTATATAGAAACTATTAGAGCATTTTACACATACTGCCATTAAGACATTTCTAATACTAGAAATGCATGCAGTTGACAACTAAATGCCCTATGACAAAGTAGCATTATATCACAGCGCCTAATGTATGAGATGTGTTTTCTTCCCTCGTTGGCCCTTCACGCAGTGTTTTTGCTTTTCTCTGTCTGTGGATGAAGTCAGATTTTATGACTTGCATGTATATTTATAAAAAAATAAATTATTCTTCATACATTTGCATGTTTTGGTAGTGGGTGAAGTGGTTGGGTGATCTACTGATATTAGGCTTTGAATGGCTGGCAGGCTAGCGCCATTTTTCCTGCCAGTAGGTCAAAATTCTGTTTTCGTTACATAGCCACTACATCTCAATAGGGAACAATAACACACAAAACACTACAATTACCATATTATCTGGACCATATTTTACAGATTTTTGTTTTGGTACATATTTTGAATATCTTATGAGGCCACTTCACTTGTTATTTCATCTTGTGCTACCAAGTGATGTGACAGGAATGTGTTCATAGTGTTGCTACAGCAAAACAATTGACAGCAACCGATTGAGAATGATCCTGAACATAATTTAAAACTTGGATGACCATTTGATCTGGTTTGGGAGCTCTGACGGTACCCCTGTAATTTATTATCCACAGCTTTGTGGTATGTCTAGGTTAATACTTTAGTAAGACTCATGGACAAATTATCCTACACGGTAAGACACAGGGTCCCCGCGGGTCCTTAAAAAGTCTTAAAAAGTCTTATTTACTTTTTTGGATTTTCAAGGTCTTAAAATGTCTTGAATTCTAGAATTTCCGATGAGGAGGTCTTAAATTTCATGTCGTGCCAAGTCCGTTTCGTCAGCTTTGCGAATGTAGACACACTCAAATATTGTGGGTGTTACAATATAACAACACAGTAAAAAGTAGCGTGTGCGTTCCTACAGACGGAGATAGTGTTTCAGAGTGGCAGACGTGAGCCAAGATTTTTAAGAATGCGACTGAAAAATATTCGATGTTGCAATGGTGCACCTGACGCTTTTCGGGTGAGAGCATACATTTCTTTCGCCTGTTTTCATTGTAGACTATGCGTGCAACTTTACCAAACAATATAGAAGTAAACCTCCTCGGCTTGGCCTTCTCTCTTTCTCTCTCTCTCTCTCGTGCGCGCTCAATGGACACCCACCCCTCGACATGCACATTTAATCCAAATAAAACATTCACAATCGTGAAAAAAGCAATGACGACTAGCTAAATTATTATGAAATCCGGTTAGCATCATAGCATGCTGCACATTTTATTAAAACTCTTCCATTCAAGTTGAGTGAACAATGTTTTCTAACTCCAAGACTAGAAGGACCTGTCCCAAGGAGAAAAAGTATCAGCCTACCTTGAAACTTAAACACATGTGGGGGAAACTGAACAGTCCAACCAGTAGACTATGATAAGCTAGCCAACTATGCTACTTTGTTTACAATATTTTGAGGCATCAATCAGACAGCTGAATTAAAGAGGTAGGCCTAGAGTTGTAATACAAATAGTAGGCTATATAATCTGCATAAAGTGTGCAGTCATGAATATCAGAAATTTCAGTATATAGAAAGTAAAGGTGAAAAAAAATGGGGGAGGGGGGGTTATTTAGTTTGAATGATTTTATAATGTGAATGATTTTTTATCAAATATATTTATAAAAAATCATTCACATTCTATGAAAGGAGTGCAATAAAAATGTGAACTTTTGCTGTTAGAAAGCTATGCAATGAAAAATGTGGGTGCACCTACATTTTGTGCTGGTGCACCTGAAAAAAAAGTTAGGCGCACCAGTGCAACCAATGCAAAAAGTTAGTCGGGAGCCTTGTCCATTTTTTAACTGTGTTTAATTTGTAATTTGCAACTTGATTTGTTTACACACTGTTTGTACGTTATTTACAGCAGTATTGATGTAGTATTGAGAAGGCAGTTGCCTGACGTGCACTATTTGCACTGTCACTCAAATACAAATGTGCTTTGGTAAACTGAACAGCCTAGAGCGTACTTTTTTTTATATATTTTTGCCGTGGTAATGGTCTTAATTTCTATTCTTAGAGGTCTTAAAAAGGTCTTAAAAGTCATTAAGTTTGTTGATAAAAAATGTGCAGATACCCTGACAACAAGACTGCTTGTAATTCTAGTGAAAGACTTTTTATCATGATGTACAAATGTCTTGATTTTTCATGATCATGATGAATGTGTAAACATATCTATAAGTGAAAAATGAGACAGACTAACAATGATCTCTTGCATTGTGAAATGTTGCCAGATTGGACACCACAGATGTGGACCACAGTGAGAATGAAGATATTACCATGAAGAGTCTAGCTGAAAGTGAAAAACCCAGAGGGCGTAAGCGTGGGATTGCCACCACCCCAGACGACAAAGTTCAAGATTCCAAGCCTAAGCGAGGCCGTAAGAAGGCCCCTGCTGTCAGTGAGGAACCAGATGAGGCTTGGGCTGAGGACAGCAGTCTTGCTGACACTACCATGGAGATGGAGGATGAGCAGAACAGCCCACCCAAGAGAGGCCGTAGGGGACGGCCACCCAAATCCACCATCCCCAAAGAGGAGGCTCCCACCAAGAATCGGAAGGGGCGCAAAAAATCGGCTCCACCCCCTGAGGAGGAGGCAGAGGAGGAGCAGGAAGAGGAGGAGGAGGAGGACGAAGACGCAGGCAGTGAGAACATGGAGGTGAAGCCTAAAGTAGGACGAGGAAGAGGAGGCCGCCGAACCGGAACAAGGTCGGTCACTTATACACACTTCTTCTGTAATCATATCACTTCTAAAACAGGGTTCTGTTTAACCAGAGACTTTCTTATGAGGAGACACAGCACTCAAAGAATCCTCAATAGAAATGTGTGGGGTTAGTTCATGGTAGTTGTCTGTGCATATACCGCCCCTTCCTGTAATGTAAGTAGCCAACCATATTTTTGTCTTTTTTACATTTACTCATTTAGCAGACACTTATTTAAACACGGATTTCGCTTGATGTACTTTTAATGTCAATATGACATACAAACTCAGCAAACTGCCCAAAATGCATTACCAAAATGCCCGCAATTTCACTTTGGATTATCCCTTTAAGCCACACAGTCAACTCAATGTAACTAAGATAAATAAGGATGTTTATTGTTCTCAGCACTGCCAGCATTGTGTATAATATGATTGTCACTACAAGAGGAGACTTGTTGATAATTAACGTTAGCATAGTTAGCAAAAATTCGGCGCGCGCAACGGACCTCATTCTTGTCCCCCCCAATACTTACTACGTTCCTACGCACCTGCCCAGAGGTACATCTGTGGTGAGGTCATGAGATACCTATCTTTGATACCTGTTCCTGCCAAGATAAGCTGGTAGACCACCCTGTAATTAATATAATATAATTTTCTGTTATTGTGTTACCTGTTCTTTTCTTTTGTTATTTCGTCATATTTTCTTTGTGATGCAATATTTATGGGTAAATGTTGTGTGTAACTGATGCTCCATACTCCATGTTTGTCTTAGAGCTGAAGTTTCAGACACCACGGAAGAATCTGTTGAGTCTACTCCTCAGAAGAGACGAGGTCGGCCACCCAAAAACCAACAAGCTTCCAGGAAACCTGTGTATGTCTAGAGAAACTCCCTGTGACCCATACTCTTGAGTAGGGATGTAATGATACACTCATTTCACGATTCGGTATGATTTACAATTTTAAATGAACTGAATAACCTACAGACAAACTATGACATTCTAATCTCCCGTTGTCAAGCTGGCATATCCCAGGATTCTGATGAACGTTAACTTTGAAAGATTGCTATTTTTCTTAGCCTACTGCCACCCAACTAGCTAAAATCCACCTCCATTATATGCTAAATGTTACTATGATCTGAACGTCTGTATTTTTCAGCTTGTATGTAACGTGACAGTGCATTTAAACTTCACGAGTTTGGCGAATTAATATTCAAGTGTGATGCGGCCAACAAATTGGAACTACTTCATAGCCGTGCGTATATCTAAAGTTAATGCACACCTTATAGAACGCAGGACAATGGGGAATTCAACCGAGCAGTGGAATAACAATAGTTTCACTATGGTGACAATAACTCCTTTTACCAATCATTCATTTTCCCCTGTCCCAATCAGGGAATAAACCACCCAATTCCACTGGACTCCTGTGGTCAACTGTTGCTGGACCACCAATCAGGAAGTGAAAGCTTTTAGTGTAATATTTGTGTATGGGTGCAAAATGTATGGATTTCCCACGGTCATGGAAAACCTGGAAAAGTCATGGAATTGTAAAATCCCATTTTCCAGGCCTGGAGATACCATGGAATTCAGTAAATTCATTGAAAGTTTTTTCACAAGTCATGAAATTTCATTTTATCATGCTAGAGACATTACCTAGCTCTTACCCAAGAACACTAGTGTATGCAATGCCACAGTTTGAGAACCACTGGCTCCAGCTGCTGAAGGGAAGGCTAATATGCTGATATGGAAATCTGTTCAGATACATATCGATTGGATTTTTAACTGTATGTTTGAATGAAAGGCCTTTGGAGTTAAATGTTTTCAAGCAGATGGTGGATAAAAGGTAATATTCAGGAGTCACATGATGAATCATGCATGCATGATGTGGACATAGGCCCTACTCTAGCCTGGCATAGCCCTCCGTAAGCTTCCGCTCAATTTTCATTTCCCTTCACCATTACGTCTGGGTCTGAACCCATTGAACTCGATTTCTCAGGATCCATTCCGACTGGACCAATCAGCAAACGGGTGGGATTGGGGGTGTTAAAAATGACGTCGAGCATATGCGCGTTTGCTGTCATGACCAAACGTTAGCGATTGGGTAAAATCAGGCCCGATCATTTCAAACTCCAACAGAGTTCACGCCTCCTGCTTGAAATCGATTCTGAATGGAGTAGGTCCAGACCCTCTGTATGATATTAGTACGAGGGTTTGGTATGACCAGGCTAGCCCTACTCTAAAGTGCACTGAAACTGTGCATTTACTTAACTGTGTTTTTAAAAAATCTACACAGCAAAGCTTTTTTTTCAACTGTTCATGATGTGCCAAGGAATGGGGTACATTTATCAAATCTTGAAGTCACATGTCATAATCCTCCTCTGTAACATTAGAAATTATGTTCTTATACAGTAGGCCGTGAAAAGTCCATGGCAGTTTCATTCAAGGTCATTGAACGCTCCTGACCTGATGTCAAACAAGTGAAATTATTAGCAGATTACGCCCTATTCTGTTTTTAAAAATTGCACCGCGATTTATTATTTGTCTCAACAGGTTGTAATCTTCACACATTTCCGATTCATGATCGTTACATCCCTACCCTTGAACTATCCTTACTTTTTAACAAATTGAATGAAATGACTGATGTGTTTTTGTGGTTTGTAAATGTCTGATTCGCTGATTGACAGTGGGGGCCGTTCCAGAGGTACAGTAAGCCAAGAGAACGAATCAGACGAGGACATGGAGACATCACAGGAGAATGTGGAGGAGGAGGAGCAAGAGGAAGAGAACCAGCACAGCTCCCCTAAAGTAAAACTACAGAGTTGTAGACACTGATCTATAAAGAATACCTGGATAGACTATCTCATTGTTGCTGACCCATCAACAATGAAGCCAATGGAACTGTCCCGAGTGGTCCCATAATGGCGGCGATGTGTTCCAATTCCATTGTTGCAGAACGGCAACATTCTTTTACTGTCTTTTACTGTCTATGCATTCCTATGGCAAGTGGTCCCATAATGGCCGCCGCCATGTAGGCTTCAGAATTTTGACCTAGATGCTCTATCCAGGTATTCTTTATAGATCAGTGGTTGTAGATTGATTTTTTCCCCCTTCAAAGCTCTCATGTTTACCTAAAGGAGACTCTTAACAGCAGCCCCCCATCTTTGTCATTCCAGGTCAGACGGAAAAACCCACGGAGAGAACGCAGATGAGGCCCCTGGAGCAGCTACAGCATGCGGGTCTGACAGATGGAGGGACACATTCATGTTTCTGTGGACTTTGGACTTAATGGAGCCATGCATCTGCTTCAGCTGTATTTTGCAGTCTTATTCGTTGTATGCTTTTGCCACATGCAAAGATGCACACAGACACACACACTCATACATGCTCTCCATGACTTGTGGTTCATTTTTAAATGTCATGTATGCCGGCTACATTGTTGAAACTTAACCAGTTAAAAAGAAATGTAAATAGTCTGTTCTCATCTCTTCCACCCCACAAGGTTAGGGAGGCAAATGTATAGCTTTTCTCCTTCAGTTTTAAAATATTGCACCAGCTGATGTCTGAGTAAATTGACTTTTAGCAGGACTTGTATCTGTTAAGTGTTTCTTCTGTGTCATTCTGTACTGTGAAGCCATTTTGTAGTTCTTTTTTTTATTTGTCTGTCATTTTGTCCTATTCTTTTTACCTTTCATTTGTGTACTCTTGTGTGCATATTATTATGCATGTGCAAATGTGCCTCCGCCCTTAAAAAAAAAAAAAGAAAAAAAACATTTTTAAGATAAAATCAAGTGACATTGCAGTATTGATTTTATCACAGTTTGAGGAAGGTTGAAGGTATCATATGTGCAAAAGCATTTGTTTTACTATTGGCTGTGTTGAAATAAAATGCTGATTAATTGCCCCAATCGTTTTTTCAGTCTACTGAAATAATAAATATTCTATAAAACTACATTGGTTGGTTGGTGCATAGATTCTCTGATGTCAATGTCAATGCCCTTCAGTATTTTATTCTTGTATTGTGTGACCACTAGGGTGATTACTTTATTGTTGGGGTTTTTAATAAAAGAAAATGGATGGATCTTAGTGTGATTTTTAGCATACAGTATTAGACATTTTCTACAAGTAATTACATTTTATTTAGGCTTTAGTTTTGCAATTTCATTGTTGTTATGCAGGTATTATAATGCTTTAGTACAGCAATTTCATTCTTGTCCTTATAGCAGTTTATACCAATTAATTTTCAAACTGAGTCTGATTTCAAGAAGCTTGGTAGAATACAATTCGTTTTTACTGGAAATCATGTTTACAGAATGTAGTACCATTTGTATTTATTGTAAATAACTACCAAAGAATCTCTGATATATTTCCCACTAAATGTGTTTTTTTAGATTTTTTTCCCCCTATGCTTCATTTTAAAATATATCTGGGGACTACCATTACTATTAAAAGTGTTCCATCGGTTTTAGAGAAACTGACTGTTTTACCTAAATGATTAAGAACTTTATTCATTATAAAAAGGTAGGTAGGTGTTTGTTTGTTAATGTGTGTATTTATTTATTTGTTTATTTATTTATTATAATGTGTTTAGCTGTCATATAGTTTGTACATTTGCAAGAATGTTATTTTGGCAAGTAACATTCTGTTTTGGACCATATACTTCCTGCTGGTTTGCGGGTTGACCAGCTTGTTTGACCACCCTATCATCATAGACCAGCTAAACCAGCAAAACTCTGGGCTGGTCACACCGGCACAACCAGCTTCCTCAGATGGTCATGCCAGCATTTCTAGCTGGTGGCCTAACCAGCTACACCAGCAAAGACCAGCAAGAGCTGGAAGAAAACCAGCCAAAATCAGCATAAGCTGGTTTCTTGTATCAGCAGGGATGTATACCAAATTCTGTGGTAATCAGACCAATGGTCTTGGAGGAAATGAATTAGTATTAGAAATGTAAAGATTTTAACAATGAAAAGTGTGCATTTATTAGCATAAAATACACTTTTTGTGATGGGTGCCAACTCAAGACTTTTTACTGTCAGTTTGACATGCTCACTGCACAGCACTGGAACTGGGAGGGCAGCCTGCACACGTAGGATTAGCTAAACCTAAATGGAACTACAAACTACATCAGCACTTGTGACTAAATTACTCAGTTTTCATGTCATCTTTGCAAGAACATGCAGCAACTGTGTATGGTAAAATGATAATAATAACATTTATTTATATAGCATTTGTCAAGCACAGAGCATGAAGTGTTTTGCAGACAAACAAGAAACCAAACAATAACATAAAATAGCTATAAATAAAAGGACAAACTACCGAACAAACTTAACTCTAACTTGCGTAAGATTGATCACCCCAGTTGACAGTCAGACTGCCTGGAACAACTAAAGTCCCAGGCTGGAGGATCAGGGGCCGAGCCAGACGTCAGGAGGGGTTCATAAATCTTGTAAATAGTCAGGTGCCAAACCATGTAAAGCTTTAGGTTATGAAGAGGATTTAAAAATCAATCCTGAAACTCTGTGACAGGAAATTGTGTGACAAGTTGGGCAGTTCCCAATTATTCCTAGACACTCCAGGTAGGCCTCACCATACAAAAGGGGTGTGTGTGTGTGTTAAAAAGATTGGGCAATCAGCGAATCATTAAAGACGATCGGTCCACAGTGGGTATGTGGTCATGTGATTCAGTCGACCAATAGAAGTGGTGGATGTTGCGCCGCGAGAAGGAGAGTGATTTGTGCATAGGGCCTCTCTCAACATCCCTCCTCGATCCTCGGTCCTACAGACTCGAGCACTGGATGAGACTATCCGAGATCAGTGAGGACGAAGACCGAGGAAGAAAGAGAGGATACAAAACACGAATGAGAGGCATCCAAAGACAGTAAAATAGACCGTCTGTGCTCCATGCATCCTGCATCTTCAGTTCCCTGCTTATGCAGATGTGATCATACGTGTTTGTTAGCTGTTGGCAGCTGTTTTTGGTTAAGTAACGTTAGCGCCATGGGTCTTGGTGATAGCGTTGTTGTTTGGGCTTTTCAGCTAAAGCTGGAAGTCTAGCTAGCGTCAACGTCAACTTTACATTTGGCTACCAATGGATGTCATTCAAAAGATCAGAGTTAAGGTGAAAGGAAACTTTTCTTTCGGCTAATGTGTCATTTGCTACTAAACGACAGGGGTTAAATATTTGGTAACGATGTCCTTACAACGCATGGTAATTTCCAAATTAATAGTTGAAAGGGTTGTTTCGTGTCGTGTGTCAGTTCTGTCTCTAAATGTATGGTGACATCGACTATGCCAACGTTGGCTAGTGATGAATGTTCACTAATTTACGAGAATAACAACACCGATGCAATGAATAGGTAGCCTGGCATATCCATACGTAAGCTTCCGCTCAATTTTAATTTCCCTTCACCATTAGCTGCTACCTCTGTACGATATTAGTACGAGGGTTTAGTATGACCAGGCTAATGAATAGGTTAATTCGGGGTTTTCTTGCCCTCACTTTTAAAGATTATATTGTTACGGTTTCTGTGTTAGAGCGGGTTACCTAGCGCGATTATGTTCTGGTGACCATTTTTTGGTTTGAGCCAGAGCCTAGCAGCTACCTAAAATCAAGCTTCTGTCGGTGTCCGTCCTTGAAGGTACTAAATGTAAACCGCGGGAGAGGTTAACGATGCGAATACATGTGGACAAACGTTAACATATGATAGTGCTAGCTGTAGACAAACGTTTATCGTTATCCACTTGCATTTGGTGTTGTATGCCATCTGTTTTTTCCACTTACTGGTTTACCCACATGTGAACCTTGAATATTGTTATTGTCACGTATGGAATGTAAGAATTTATCCTTATGGCACGGAGGAATGAGCTTGCTATTCCTGTTTGCCTGTCGGTGTAGTGCATCCATGGTTTAATACGGTGGTGTGTAGAGGGAAAACATAGCCATACAGATCATATTTGTGATGACACTGTAGGTCATCTTTTCTGCTTCTTTCTCCTCATGTGATTGACAGGCTCTGCCTATAATTTGCCTTTTGTCCCATAGGTTCACACGGAGCACCCAGGCTATCACAGCTGGCAGATCAGGTTCAACTTAGCCATGTGAAGTGTGTCACAGGTATTTTGTGTTGATTTGAAAGGAAGCAAGTCAGTGTGGTTGTGCTGATGATCAGAACTAATTCTGTAACAACCCAATAAATGTGTTCTCAGAATCGGTGCACAGCACATGTTGTACCAAACATGATACCTAAACTTACTGGAGAACTTGAGGAGAAACTCTTAAGAACAACAACCGAATGTGATACAAGCTACTCTCAGAAGGAGGAGAGTTCAACAATCAACTTTTCATCGAAATTACTGTCCTTCCCACTACCGTAATTTCCCGACTATTAGTCGCAGCTTATACATAGAATTTGCAAAATTTCCTCAGATATTAGGTTAATACAGGGGGGCAGTTAATATGGTGTTAATATGGTTTTGTTTCTTTTAACTTGCATAAAACACTGTCCTGCGGCTTATATGTGGGAAATTACTGTATTGAAGTGGTCTTGAATGCGGAGCACTTACATTTTCAAATTTTTGCACACATGTTGTCCCGGGGAGGAGATTGGTTAGTTACGTAAAAGACATAAGTCCTTAAAGTAACTTTGATTTATATAATCGCCAATTGTATTTGCAATAGTATTCCGCATTTTAACTTTAGTGAATGCAAATTCATAAATGTTTTTACTTGATTTAGGAGATTAACACAGTTATTCCAATTAGGATGTTCACTATATAGCTTTGTACTCTGAGCTGGAAACCTAGCCCAGCTTTTGTCACCTGGTATATTGTTGAAGCAGATATCAAGCTAGCTGTCATAGCATTGCTCTTAAATGAGAAATCCAGCTACAGCACTACACTCTGGGGGGCAAGCCCAGCAAAAGGCCTATTCGGACGGGATTAGTTTTATGGGGTGACATCAGGTAAAGTAATAATTACCAGGTAATGTAGTCCCGTCCGGACGCGCCATGTCAGTAAACATAACGGAGTATGTCGGTGACATTTACAGACACTTTTACCTTCCGTAAAACGGTCCGGAGAAATTACCTTAGGTAATATTAATCCCGTGCGAACGCGACCCTCTGTAAAGATGTCTGTAATATTTCGTCACATCCTGATTGGAAAACAATTCCACCATAGTCTGAATGAAAACATGACATGCTGTGTAGCTCCTAATAGGACGTTAGCTAGTTTGCCTATTAGCTTGATATTGTTAGCCATTTCAAACTACTTATGGCATAACATAAAGCTAACGTTTGCTAGTTTAACCAACTTGTAGTCTTTCAAATCTGAAAATGCCGCACGTACCTGACGCAAAGTATCACGTGCACAGCGACGAAGATGTGACGGCAGAACGTAAACGTAGTTACTCCTCCCATGTCAAGTAAAATGACAGAGATGTCTAGTCCCGTCCGAATTGGACATTTATATTACAGAGGTCATATGATAAACCTGCATTACTGTACGTCCCCCCATAAAACTAATCCCGTCCGAATAGGCCTTTAAACAGCTTCTTTCCTGCTACAGTCAGACTGCTGTCAAAACAAAAATACTGACACAAAAGACACAATACTACTAACATACACATGCCACTTGGAGGTCACTACCTGGAAACGTGCAATATTACAATGGGGAAATATGGGCAATGTGCAGTATCTTACACTGTATTGTATATGGGACTATAGGTAATACTAAAACAAGGGGACAATGTGCAATACTACTAGGGTAATTTAATGTGGAGATCATGTGCAATATTAACAAATGGACAAAATGTGCAATATTTTGTGAAAAACTGTTAATGGGACAATGTGCAATATGGGGATCAGGTGCAATGCTATTAGTGGGACAACTGTGCAATAACAAATGGGACTCTGCAATATTATTTATTTTGAGACTAGGTACACAGTATAGTATAATACAATCTGGCGTCAATGGCTTTTGGATGTCTTGTATGTGTTATTCTTTGTCGTGTCTGTTTTAATATTTGTCATGTCTGCTCAGTACTCAGTGACCGTGAGAAATTGGATTTCTTTCCTTTAAGGAATAAAAACATGAAGCTCTAAAGGTTGTTCTTGAGTGTTTGACTGAGGGCAGTCTGACCAAAAAGATAATATTGTGTTCCATCAGCATAGACTGTCTTTGGGTTAGTGTTATCAATGATGTTGTTTTACTGTGTGGCTAATTCTCTGTTGTTTTTCTATACAGATGTGGCTGTTCTGGGCTGATTTGTGAAAGTGGTAGGAGAGAGCGTGATGGAAGACGCAGCCTGTCAGCTTGAAAGAGACCATGTGCACAATGTTTATGAGAAGATTGCACCTTACTTCAATGACAGTCGTTACAAAGCCTGGCCTAGAGTGCGTCAGTTTCTTCTGGAACTGGAGCCAGGTAGTATTGTGGCCGATGTGGGTAAGTTCTCTCTTCATTTTGAACCAAATGTTGTCTGAAGCCTTCATGTTAAACATTTTGAGCACAAAGCATTCTCTTGTGTTTGAGGAGGTAGGGTGGGAGTGCCCATTCTAATCCAAACCCACATTTTCCTCTTCCCCGTTAGGCTGTGGTAATGGAAAGTATCTCCACATTAATGAAAATGTCTTCAAGCTGGGGTGTGACGTATGCCGCCCACTTGTGGAATCTGCCTGGAACCAAGGATATGAGGTTCAGCTCTGTGATAGCTTGCGCCTTCCCTACCGTGATGGCTGTTTTGATGCCATTCTTTCCATAGCAGGTATCATTCTCTTTAAGAATGCTACACTCTGCCTCATACACACAAATCCTTCGCTCACATTCATCAGTCACTTTTTTTTTTATTTTCATGAAAACTATATGGTTGTATTCAAAAAGCAGACTCAAACTGTGCTCAAACTATACATATTTACCAGAAGATAAGAAAACTTTCCACCATGTAAAGCAGGCATGTCCAAAGTCCGGCCTTGGTCAGATTATATACAGTCCGCAGCTTGGGTTTCATAATATATTATTTATGGCCTGCTAGGAGATGACAGTCTTTGTAATCTCTATTGCAGTAGACCTAGTTTACGTTATGCCACTCCATTCAATTGGAACGCGTTTGAGTGGGCACAAAAGGAGAGAGAGAGCGCGGCAGGTTCCAGCCGGCTTTGTCATTGTTGATAATTGACATCTCCTTTTTATAAGAAACTTTTAAAAGGAAATTGCGAAGGCAACAGTTCCCACTACTGACCATTTACAAACTGTGAGAGGGCACAGGCCATAGGCACAATGCTAACCATAAAAGGCTATATTTAAGTGGAGCTGGCAAAAGAGTCTTAGGCCCAATTCACACCAAAGATCCGCAACGGGACGAAACCGTTGCAGGAGGTGCAGCAGTGTGAATTAAATGTTGCACGTCCTTGCAAGCCGTTGCAAAGCATTCAACATGTTTAGTCGCAGTTGCAAGGTTTGAGAATGTTGCAGTAGCCTGACGAGCCAGACACCCACATCAAGGTGTAGGGTCTGGGAACTCACCATAGCAGGGCTCAATCAGAGGGGTGGGATAAACGGTTGTCTTTCAAATTCCCTCTCCACGTAATAGGAGAGCACTAAACAAATCCTCTTCTTCTTTTCAAGTAGCTGGATACTTAATGGTCGCAACTTCTGGTCGCAGGTCAGTCGTCATCATGTTAAGCCCGCCTACCGACTCTATACACAATGTGATTGGTCTGGGCGTCATTGAGACTGGCCAGCTCCCAAGTCAACGGAGAGTTGCTAGACTACCCAGGCAGCAAAATAGATTTGCTGCTGCTAGGGGTGTCTAGATTTCTAGGCTAATGTTGCAACTCATCTCATCTCATCATATACACTAATCCAGCGAAACACGGAAGTAACGCAGCGCCGCCATTACTGCGTGGCTGCTAAGAAATTAGCCCGTTGGTTCCATAGGCGGCTGTTGCAGAGGTTAGCTGTCATTACAGTTTTTCTCAATTGTTTACACACAATTTCTGGTACTTGAGACACAATTCTCATAATATGTAGCTCATGCACCTCCTGAACCGATTCTGCTGAACTATAAGCACAATTTCTGCTTTACACTCAAATTTTCATGAAGAAAATTTTCACAAAGAACACACTGCCATTCAAATTCTAAAGCTAACTGCCCTACCATGCACACTGACTCATCAGATGGGCAAACTCCTTTCACACAGTCTTACAATTAGCAATCAGAGCTTTAGTATTACAGTAGTAGTACAGGCAGAGGCAGAGCCAGAGGAGTGAGAGTAAGAGGAGGAGGATGGGGAGGCCAAGGACCGTAATATCTGATGAGATCCGTCTCATCACCACCACCGAATGAATGCAGGGAAAACACTAGAACTTACATAATGAGAGGGGCAGCACCTTTGTCACAACTGGGTGGCAGGGTGTCAGCAGATCTACCCGCAGAATTTGAGTGCAGAGCATAACAGACATTTTTTAAACCTATTATGTGACCGTTTTTTTTATTAATTTAGACTTATCTGACATCTGTGGTGTGACAAATTCAGAACCTGTGTGTTTTTTGTTTAAAAGCCCCTGTGGCTCCATCTAGTGGTAGGTGAAGGAGACCGCCCAAGACCCTAAATCCTCACAAAGCCATGCTCTTATTACCAACTAATAACATGATGCATAAAACAAACGGAGTGGTGCACAGATAGTGTTGCCTCAGTTACATGCATTGCATTAAATATCTACGGTTAACATTATTAGCATACACTTCTTTCACTGAGTAATCTGGAAATTGTGATTTAAATTAATCTACCAGTAAATTAGTCAAGGACAGCTGAAATGAGCTGATTGAAGAAATTGGCACATTTGTATTTTATATTTTGGTTCCTTTACAAGCATTAACTCTTTTAACTTGATTGAATGGAGTAAAATCTTCACCAAGCAGTTTTGTGCCATATGCCATCTGTTAGAGGTAAGAGGGAATATTAATCTGACATGATAAATAAAAGCTACAAAAAAAATCACATAAAACCTGACATATTGTAATCGACCCGAAATGAGATGTGCTACTCACTCACACATCACTTTTAAGATACGTCAATTACTGATGACATGGCACATCACCTCTTAGGCTAGAGTAAACAGACAGGCCTGAAAATAGCATATGAACACAGACTCTTCCCACTTATTGACCCTGATAATGAGGTAATGTTTGAGTTCTCGACACATGAATGAATACTTATTATACAATGCGTGAACAAAACAATACTTGAACTATTTACTAATTTATTGTTGCTAATAAATCCCTACGATATTGTTGGAGACCGAAAGTTGATAGATGTGGAGAGAATTTTCCTTTGGTTGTAACAGACAAGTTAGATGGGGTGTAGAGTGCAGATATCAGGCCTACTCTGATATTACCAGTATCATTTTATACATTGTGTAGTAGGCCTCAATGCCTTTGGATGATCTCATTAATATAAAAAGCTCCATTACTTTAAACATCAGATTCTGCTATGTTTCTAAATAGATTTTTTTGCCCATAATACACCCCCTATACATACCTTTTTTGCAAGACTGAATATCATGCTGTTGTCTCTGGGTCCTGGAGTATGTCTAATGCCAGAGCATTTTGTTTCGTTTCCAATAGTCATTCATCACTTTTCCACCAAAGAGCGGCGTATTCGCGCAATAAAAGAGATGGCCCGTACACTACGGATGGGAGGACGTATGATGATCTACGTGTGGGCCATGGAGCAGAAGAGACGGAAATTTGAAAAGCAGGACATCTTTGTACCCTGGAACCCCAACCTGCCATCCTGTCCTAATTGTGACCAAACCCTCAGCAGATGCAGAGCTCAGGGAGAGGGCTTGGAATGTGGTAGTCATAACGGTGATTGGTGTGAAAAGCACAGGAAAGTGAAGAGCACCTCCTTCATGTTGGATGAAGAAGAGTCTCCCGCTTCCTCCCAACCTCGAACACAGAGACTATGGTTTTTCTCCAGGTCTTTAGACTCAGTATTGGACTTCAGAAGCCTCACTGTTTCTCAATCCAATTCACAAGAACTCCATGCAGAATGCCCCCCAACTGAAGAGAGAGATGGTGATGGTGCCAGGTCTGTCTCATGGAGCAGGGGAGGAAACTTCATACGGCAGGTTTCTAGTCTTTTCTCTTCAAGGAGCAGTTTAGAGGAAGACATTTTTGGTTCTGTCACAGATCTCCGTGCAGGCCAAAGGTCAACAGAAAAGAATGATGGTTCTGCTATGACACAATCAGTCTCCTTAGTCCAAGAGTGTTCATCCATGCCACTACCTGACCTAGTGTCTTACCAAAAGGATATGCAGTTTGAGGAAGGAGAGGGAAGTGGCCACCAGAGCCAAGAGAACAGAGATCCCTTGCAAAAACTAGAAGACAGGTGTGTGGAAACATATTGTAAGTCAGAGGGAGGAGAAAACTTAATGCGGTACTACCATGTCTTCAGACATGGGGAACTAACTGAACTAATTGAAAATAATGTCAAGGAGCTTCATGTTCTGCAGACCTGCTTAGATCATGCAAACTGGTGTGTGGTTGCAGAAAAGGTGAAAGCTTGAAAAAACAAAAGAACCATTTTAAATTGTTTTAGTGATGACAATTCCAGATGTAGTTTTTTAGTGTTTCATTCTGGCTACTGACACTTTGAATTCAAGCGGTGACTGCATTGGAAGGATGAAAAATGAACTGTTTTAAGACTTAAATGCTGCTGAAAGATGGATGTCCAAGTCCTTTTTAGAGAGAAGTCTTTCAAATATGATTCCATCAATCTCTTGAGCTTGTTATTGTCTAGCTAACACTGTCCTTTGTTCTGCCTGCCTGCTCATAAGTGCCGCTCATAACTGATATAGCACATGTTAAATGTTCAGCACAAATACCAGATATTTCAATGTTAATGGTGATCACTCTATAACAAGATCTGAAACATTATCTGTAATATGTATAGTTAACACTTGTTAAACATCAAAATGTTTACAAACCAGAAGATTCCGGACATCCAAACAAATGTGAAAGTTTTAATTTCTCTGGACACCACTGTTTCTTTGATCTAATTTCCATGAATACCTCACATGCTGAGAAATTTAATCTCAGTCAGTATGTTTGCATACCTGTAAAGAATCAAGGTCATGGTTCAACATGATTATATTTTATATTGATTTCAAGCCATTTAAAATAAAACCAGTAACTCTTAGTTAATGTTTTTATTACATGTTATTTAACACTGGTTGTGACCATCAATCTTGATAAGTTTGAATAATTACATTAAATTACATGTGTAAAACAGACAAACTATTAGACTAGAAAAATTTGACCTTTGCAGTCAATTCTGACGAAAATGGCAGTATAATTTTCAATTATGAAAACAAACATGGTTTACACATCCCTACTGAAAAAAACAGCAAGAAACCAGCTTGTGTTGGTAGCTGGTTTTAGCTGGTCTTTGCTGCTGTAGCTGGTTAGGCCACCAGGTGGACATGCCGACGTGACCATCTGAGGGAGCTGGTCAAGCAAAATCAGCTGAATTACCATCGTAAGAAGGTATGTTTCCGCAACGTACTGTATGTACCAGCTGAAGGTATGTTTTCGCAAGAGTTTTGCTGATTTAGTGATTTAGCTGGTCAACCATCATAGGTGGTCTAACAAGCAGGTCAACCAGCAAACCACCTTAAGCTGGTCAGGCTGGGTTTTTTTTCTGCAGGGTCATTTATCATTAGAGAAGAGTTTCTAAATTAAGCAAGAACATGTTCTTGTTTTGCCTGCAATAACAGAGTGCTGATGGTGTCTTCTTTGCTTGACACGGTGAAACTCGTCACAGCCCATATTCATTCCAGACCTGAAAAAAACAATTGCAACTTTACTGCATGTCAAGAGAAAGGAATACTGTTCAAGGAATAGTTCGTAATTTTGGACATACTGTAGGACCTCCTTTCCAACTCCAGCCGGGGTGATATAGGTCGGTGGAGACAGTTGCCATCGTATTTTATCCGGTCCTTAACTTGCAGCGGTTCCCTTTGCTAAGCTGGTGCTGAGCTAACGTAATTCAGCGGTAACATCCAAAACAGTCTTACCGACTCCACAGCACACCCGAGACAAATAAATTAAAACGTCAGACTATTGATGTACATGTCTGTGTTGATAGAATAAATTAAGAAATAAAACTAACCTCGCAACTCAATGATTTATTACATTTTGAGGGACTAGTTTCTCAGCAGCAGTGGAATTTTACTTTCTAGATCAGTAGTACTGCGTCAAAAAGTAAACAGAATCGAACTCCAGTCGGGACATTTAGTAGTAGCCACCTTATAAACATGGTGATTCAGTGTGCATTCAAAAATTGTGAAAATAAACGCTACAGGTGGACACCACAGAGTTTCCACCAATTTCAGTTAAAAGAACCAGAAAGGAACCAACTGTGGCTTCTTACAGCCGGCAGAGCCGGCAGAGTGTGCTACATGTACCGTAACGTTATATTATGTGTGTTGTGGCCTGGCAGAGTGGAATTAGGTGGAGCGGCAGATAAGTAAACTTGTGATTGTCACAAAACCGGCTTCCTCTGTCGCCTGGATAATATCAATCCGCTACTGCCACACAGGGAACAAAGTATAGGCCACTGCACAGCGATGCAAGGTTAGTTTTATTTCTAACATTGCTCTATCAACAGGGACATGTGCATCGAAATATAATTTATTTGTTTCAGGTGTTCTGTGGAGTGGATTAAGACTGCTTTTAGTGGCAGGCTGGATGTTACCGTTGAATTGCGTTATCTCGGCACCAGCTTGTAGCACCAGGTGATTGCTGCAACGGAAGGGAAGAAATGCACTGAAAACTGTCTCCACCGACCTATATCACCCCAGCTAAGTTGGACATGAGGTCCTATGTCCAAAATTCCGAACTATTCCTTTAACTTTTTTTTTTTTTTTTTTAAAAACACAGTGCTACTCATTACTGTTGAATAGATATTTTCCTGCCACGTCAGTGACCTATTCCTGTTCACCTTTGTTGCGGCCCTGTGGACAATTGAGTGGCGGAGTGCTAGTTTGTCGATGTCCCTTGAATAACCTCCACCAATAACAGTGGCTATAGGTATTCCTCTCCCAATCGCCATCTTGATGACATACAGGTCCCTGTGGTAAAGACCTGTCAATGGAAGCAGTCAAAAATCAAACTATAGGTCTTGAAGTAGCACAAACCCAAGGCACAAAACATTAACATTTGGAGGTCCGGGACCTTTTCAGGCACTTTGAGGCAGTCAGCTATACCTTGAGATTTTTACGTTTTTCATAACTAAAAACATCTATGCTCTTATCTTTCTATGAAAGAGTGAGAGAGACACGCTCCTGCCAAGGCTATCCAAAGAGTTCGAGGGAGTGGAGATGCTGTTGTTGATTCTAGGTGATTCGGCTTATCCTCTACTCTCTTGGTTAATGAAGCCATACAGTGAGGGTGGAGGAGTAACACCAGATCAAGTAAATTTCAACCATCGCCTCAGTCAAGCTAGACTGACGGTAGAGTGCGCCTATGGGCACCTTAAAGGGCGTTGGAGGTGTCTGAGCAAATTAAATGAGTCACACATTACATTCATCAGCCAAATATTGTCAGCTTGCGGTGTCCTTCACAACTTCTGTGAAATACAAAAGGAGACTAGGGATGGGCGATATGGCTTAAAATCTATATTGCGATATACATTGCAGCCTATTGCGATAACGATATATATTGCAATATAAAAATGGAGTTTTCATAAGCTGTTAACATAATCATCAAAATTGTAATACTTAAAGGCTTGAAATATCTTACTTTGCATGTAATGAGTCTTATATAGCCTATTAATTTCACCTTTTAAGTTGAATTACTGAGATAAATTAACTTTTGCACAATATTCTAATTTTTTTAGTTTCACCTCATTCTATTGAATAACATTTTAGCCTACCTTGGAACACCAGAGTACATAACAATATAAAAAGAGAAAATACTACATTTCTGATATTCATGACAGCACACTTTATGCAGATTATAGCCTACTATTCATAATACAACTCCACCTCTTTAATTCAGCTGTCTGGTTTAAGCCTTAAAATACTGTAAACAAAGTAGCATAGTTGGCTATCTTATTGTCTACTGGTTGGACTGTTCAGTTTCCCCACGTGTGGACTATTTTATAGCAGGCTGATACCTTTTCTCCTTGGGACAGGGCAGGCCCTTTTGAGTCTTGGAGTTGGAAAACACTACTGGTATTGAGATGATCAGTCAAAGCAATTGAATGCAATTGTTTTAATCAAATATGTGTAGCATGATGCTAACCGGATTTAACAATAATTAGGAATGTGCATGTCGGGGGGCGGGTGTCCATTGAACGTGCACAAGACGGAGGGAGAGAGAGAGGGAGAGAAAGCGGGCCAAGGAGAAGGGGAGTTATTTCTATTATTTTGTTAAATTGCCCACCTAGCTTACAACGAAAAGTTGCGAAAGAAATGTATACTTTCACCCGAGCAGCGTCAGGTGCACCACTGCGACCTTGAATTTTTTTTCATTGCACCAGAGAGGGTAAAAGCGGGCCTTAGGTTGACTTAAAAAGTTTGAGCGCATGTGGTCACACTCTGGAGCCCTGAACTTCGCCATCAACATGCATACCGTGATAGTGCAATATAACTGAAAATTCTATCGCGGGCCAGTTTTATATAGTTTATATTGCATATCGTTTATACCGCCCATTACTAAAGGAGACATTGCTAGAGACAATGGGGAGGAACCAGGGAATGAAGAAAATTAAAGATTAGGATATCAGCAGGATAATGGTAGGGCGGGTGAGATTAGGCTTGAAAATGTATCATGGTGGTTTATTTGGGCATACAAATGCAACAAATTACAGTACAGTATGTTACAATGTGTTCAAAAATGCAAGCACGAGAGAGTTGTTCCGCTACACCGGCCCTTTCACTGGAACTAAGGCACCAAGCCCAGCTCGGGCATGCCTTCTGCATTTATGTCTTGCATTTCCTTCCAATGTACCATACCGAACTGTGATGTCTGAACCAAGGTGTGAACCGAACCATTCCACCCCTCACGTCTGTTGTGTTGACCAGCCATGCTAGGTAAAGTTCAAGATTTTTTTTCTCAGTGGTTCTTCTTGGTGGAATGAGTCGTCAAGCGCTCTGTCTTCCTGTGATAGTTTTCGGTCAGTATCTCATCAGCTTACACTTAATTAAATAATTATGGGTTATGGTTTGTATATGGCAGAGGTTTACTCTGCCATAAATGAAGTTTGTCCCCCCGGGTACACTTACTTGGAGGTAGCTCGCAACCAACAGAATGGCTGGATGAACGGGTAAAAGTTAAATATCAATTGTTTTGCTCGAGGGGACGTGGAAAATGAGCTTAATTCCAAAAAATGACGGAATATCCCTTTAACATTATTAATCTTAAATGTTGCCAGTTGCCACAATTACTAGCATGCTGCTGTCTAGTCTTGCATGGCGAAAAATCACTAAATGTCACTATTGAGAAATTATTTGACTATTTAACTACTAACGTTAGGGCAACCACGGTGGCATCAAGTCAACATGATGATGGTCGGCATTACAAACAGAAAACGTATGATGGAGTTCGGGGGCAGGCGAGCCTATGCTAGTAGCAGGATTGTTTTCCTTCTTTGTAATGTTAACCATGAAAACGTTATTTGGAAAGACCTTAGTGCGTTTTCCTCCGATACAGTATTGTAATAAACATTTTTTGGGCAGCACTCACATTTAAAACTCACTTTGATATTTGATGTGGATGCTGTGCATGATGTTCATGACTGTTTTGGGGTTAAATTGGTTGTTGAAATTTCACAGTCTGAAAGCCCATTTCACACTCTTTCTGGAGATGCGTTCAATTCATTGGTATAGCCTGTCATACGGGCAATTCCATATCAGTTGGAACAGGTCCGACACCATGGTCCTCAGTTTTTCCTGATTTTTGGTCCAAATGTTCCTCCATGTCTCATTAGAAGAAAACCAACATTTGGTTGAAAGTGGGTTCAAAGGCCATCATAGCAGGGGTTATACATTTCACAGTGTTCTCCCTCAGTATCTCTTCTGTCTTATATTTCATTTTTAGCCTTGTGTGACTTGATCCACTTGGCCATTTTAAGCCCCTCAATTTAGTCGCCTTTTTTCATTTATGACAATTTTTGGACATATTCTAAGGGATCAATAAAGAGTAAAAATGGGATATAAGATTTTTATCCTGTTTACAGGATGGCATGCTGATCCCTCAAAAAGACAAAATGGGTTTACACCCCATATTGTCCTTCTAAGAGGTTCATACAAATCAAACCAACACCTCCTTCAGCCAAGACATTTTTTCATTTTTTCTAACTTCAGACATGTGCTGTGGGGATATTAAAATGGACAGGTTGGATCTACCACATTCACATGATCTACAAAGTGCCACACTATTGCAGAAAAAAAGGAATGTTGGATTTGCATTTCATCTTGTCCTTGGAAAAAGGCAATAAAAGTGGCATATTTAGGAAAAAACGCCATTTTGGACAACTTTGAAGGCTCATAGCCTCGAAATACGAAAACTAAGGGGGCGTATTCACACCAGGAAGGTCCGTTAGTTCACTTATTTGGTCCGGACCAATTTTTTTTTCTTTTTTTCTTTTTTAGTGCGGTTCGCTTTCACACCGTGATTAATTGCAACCAGACCAGAATTTATAAACAAAAGCACATGTGCTAAGGTCGTTCAACCATTGGCTGGTAAACGTGTACAGATGGTACGGGTTGAGAATGCTCCTTTCTTTCCCGCACATCGGGACTCCCGAAGCATCGGGACTTTAATTAAAACTGCAACCGCAAGGGGGCAACATAAGACCGCCTTAATAAAATGAAGGTTCGGCTCATACCGGAAAACACGGAAAAACCCGAAGACACCGCGCTGGTGACAAGCGGAGAAAAGAGACATCACGCTCGGCATGTCAGATTGCAGTTTCAGAGTTTTCGAATGTTTTACAGCGTACCTCACAGCTGGCTCTCTCACTCGACGTAGCCTATAACTCAGTCAGTCCAGCAGAGATGCCAGAGCAACGTTTTGGTCAATGGAGAGGGAGAGAAATGCTCCGCATATCCGTCTCATTTAATCCGTCTCATTTAATCATTAAAATGAAGGTGATGACTGGCGAAATTATAATCAAACCACGTTTCAATAAACCATTGTTGAAATTAATGAAAATGGTTTTAGAAGCCTTCAATTCAACCTGAAAGACTCGATATAGGCAACCTTAGATTAATTCATTAATTCATTACGGTTACAAGACCGCATTTCCGTGAATAGGCTATTATTGTCAAGGCGAAGACGAAAGAGATGGACAAGATGGACATTTAGGCTACATTTATGTTAGGAATACTTAGAAATGTGTAGGCCTATAGGCTATTTTAAAACGGAGGCATGTTCATTTTAACCGGCGACGCTGGGTAGCTTACCCAGCACTTTATCACAGATTTTGTCCCCACCACTTTTGACAACTGAAAATAAAATGTATTTAACAGAAATATCTTTAATAGGCCTACATGCCTATCATGTCACTTTACTTATAACCGTAGGCTACATGATTGGAGAAGATCGCGCATTTTGTAACATTATAACAATGGATGGTCAGATATGCGATAGGGCAGTGAGGGTGATTCATTGTAACCATCGACTAGTAGGCCTAGCTCCGCAAAAGAAGTTTCTAGCAACTTAGAATATATGGATCTCGTTATGCATGTTCATGTTGATTCAGAGATAGACATAGACTACCGTGGGCTACTGTGCGTCAATATAACAGCATTTTATCATGTGGTGAATTAATGACTAACGTCAGTTTAACATGTCAGAACTTTTGATCGGCGTTTCAAGTGCATGCCGCGAATAAATTAACTCGACTGACTGAATCCTTTATATTTCTTGGCTAAGTGCGAAGAGATTGACACTCGAACTGTGGCGTAACTGGTTGAGGCATCTTACTCATACGTCAGCGACCGGGGTTCAAAACTTACTCTACGAACCCCCGGAACCCATTAAGACAAGAGGCATTATTTTATTAAAAAGTTTTGCGATTTTTTTATGATTGCGATGTCTGCTGAAAAGAAAAGTTAATATGTGAATTCGTGGTTCAGCGCACACACACACACACACACACACACACACACACACACACACATTTTACATTTACATAATAGGGCTCGGGCACACGCCTTGCATTCTAGGAATATCGCCGCCATTTGGTAGCGCACTGAACGTAATATCCATTCATTCAGATGCACAAGACAAGAAGCAGAAATATAGTAGCGATTTATTCTTTTCCTCTTGCGATCGTGGGTTGCACTGCCACTACACAGCAACATACTACCAAGAAGGCAAAAACTAAGTAACAGGAACACACTAAAAGGCGGGAGTAAATCCATAGTAATCCATAGTAAACTAAGGAGTGAAGCTGCCAATGTGGCTGTGCCCGCGAAGTTTTGATGTCATGATCCCGAGCCCTAGTGTCAGGAAGTGTCTGTCGAGAGAGAGGGGGGAGGGAGGCAATCGTCCTCAATGCCGCATACAGGTAGGCTATAATGTCTAGTGAACTGGTTAGACAAGTGTGGGGGAGGGGGAATGATCGCACAAGACAATTGCTCTTCATGAAATGGGTAGTCTCACAGACGTTTGTCGATGTTTAAACGTAGCCTACTACATCACTTGCGAAATCGGACGTGGCACATATTATTAGGCTACTGGATTTAATATAGCATAGACTTTGTTCATCCTATATTAGCCTATATTAAAATGTAATGTGCTGCGGGGAAGCATTGGGGAAGTCAGTTTAAGTTGTCCTGTAACAGTTTGCCTCTTATTATAATCAAGAGTATGCAGCCACTATACGCACATAATAGTCTAGGTTACGGGCGGATGCGAGCAACCCCATGCAAAAGAAGGCCTTAAGTTAACGGACTGAAGGCCTGTTTACATGTCAAACATGCATTAAATCTAAGAAACGAAAACACAAATATCATGTATTGTGTCGTAAACAGTTAATGACTTCGTGGCCACTATGCGCAACTGCATCGCGCAGTGAGCTGAAGGATAGGAGGACCGACACTTATTAACACAAAGCTTTGTAAAGCACTAACAACCACCCCTCAAAGTTCATTGTCCATAAGTCCAAACAATAAGTATAAAAATCCGACAATCCAAAACGATAATGTGATCTCCCAGAAACGAAAAACAAGTTTGTTGAGTAGCCTAGTCCTTCCAACAATCTTAGCTTTTGCGTTTGTTAGATAAAAGGCATTCTGTCCTGCTGTATTCCAATGAGAAAAAATCATCCACAAGGTAGGCTAAGGGTCACGGTAATGCAGCATGCAGGAATCTATATAAGCACAAAACGAATGAATGGATTATATCGGCCAAAACGAATGAATGGGTTGGGAGAGTCGTCTGGCTGTGTCAGCAGACTGCAGTCGGTCTCGAGGGGTTAAATAGCGCACGTACTTGAATTTTAATCTGAAGAAGACCACACGAAAATCAAATCAAATCAAAAAAGAAGGATTTCAAGTGTGCGAACCTTTTTCCATTTTTTTTATGATTTAGCCTACTCATGTTCTGCACCTTGACCGGGGATGTGCACAAACTTTTTTACTACACTTGAATTTTAAACCAACTCTTCTCTAGCCTATATCCTATAGCCATACTTTAATAATCAGATGTTATGCTCATTTTTGTAGGCTACACCTCACCGGCAAGCACGCACGCAAATGCTGCTTTTGCACATCTACAGTGGGTACGGGTTGAGAATGCACCTTCTCCCGCGGGACTCCCGAAGAGATCCCGCAGGCCGTCAAGCCGATTTTTTTCGAGCCTAAGGCAATGTACCCAAACAACCACCAGGTGGCAGAAAGTTTCATCCCGCATTTCAAAATGATGAAGACCGCATATCCGTCAATAGTCGACTCCTTAATCTCATTTAATCATTACAATGAAGGTGATGACTGGCGAAATTATTCAAACAACGTTTCAATGAACCATTGTTGAAATGAATGAAAATGGTTATAGAAAATCGCCTACAGCCTAACGCCGACACAGCTGATTCTTTGATTGATTCTAAGCTGTTTTGATGTAGGGGATGGGTAAACTGGCGCGCTACAAACATGCTACCAATCAAATGTAATATTAGTAGGACTAGCCTACTTAGACACTTTAGTCATAGGCAACGTTGCCATGTTAATTTGGGCTAGAAGTGCTTGCTTGTGGTGGCGCTCCTGTCCGCTGCTTCTCCCGAATTGTGTGGCAAATTTGTCAGCAATCAGCTTAAATGTCAAATCATATTTATTTCTCTTTGTCGACATGGTATTGGGGGAAACGCGGAGAAACGAGATGGTCAGTCCTCGTATTTTTTCTTCGCGTTTCGTTATAAGAAATATATAAGTAATAGTTAGTCTTCTTCCGTATTGAACAGATAGGCTACGGGACGCTCTTTGTTCCGTATTTTAAGGAACTACTCAATGCACACACACTACAATGACAAACACACAAAGAAATCACTAAACATATAGCCTACAACCTAATGACACTTTAATGCAGCGTTTCTCAAACTATGGGCCGCGAAACGTGGAGACTGCTGCTGGTCCGCGAGACATGGGGTGAAATTAGGTCCGGTGATCTGATAATTTGCTGCGCAATTGACCAAGCAACCGCGGACCGACAGAAAAAGAAAGCAAACGTTGCGGCGGAAATGCTTCCTAATTTGATGTGTTTAAACATAGAGACATACAATTAGGTGTGTCTGTTATTATGATAATTTTCGAGCATAACTGCTTGTCCATAGCTCAGTGACAGGTGTTAATAGCCTTGCCATAAGCACTGCTGCAGGTGCTTCTTTTATTATGCGGTTAGAGCATATAAGCGCTTACTCATATACAGTAGACTATAACTCAGGGACAGGTGCAAAACCACCAACTGGGATGGATCGAAGGGCAAGCAAGCACTGCCACACAACGTGAAGGCCTTTGTGTTGTCAACACTAAACAGAAAGTTTCCTACGATGGGGAGAAGTGGCCGCAAGGACTGCATCGATAAGATCAACGAATACAGTAATGTTTTACAACCCAGGTATCCGCTGTTCATTCCGACATATCCCCACTCGGCGGTAGGCCTAGGCCTATTTAACTTTTTTTTTTTTCAAACAACGTGCCATTCCGACATGAGGTCATTAATAGGCTATTAATGTCATAACTATTAGGCTATCATTAGGCTTACTATGCATGGCTGTAGGCAGCTATGAGGCCACTGAGATCTGGACCTCATCGGTTTTGTGAAAGCCGATTGGAAATACTTAAGTTTAGAGCGAACGTTTCAACTATGTTTGCCATGGTAGACAAAAACACTCAAATAAAACAATAGCCTAAAAAATAACTGCATGCGTAATGGACACGGCTCTATATCCTAAATAATTTTCGAGGTTCGCCATTTGGTAATATGACCTATCCTTACTGACAATAATTTAGATTGAGCACAACTAAAGTTGCACGAAGGCAAAATACAGTCCTAAAAGCCTATTCTATATAGCCTGGCCAATATTGTAGATGTGCAAAAGCAGCATTTGCGTGCGTGCTTGCCGGTGAGGTGTAGCCTACAAAAATGAGCATAACATCTGATTATTAAAGTATGGCTATAGGATATAGGCTAGAGAAGAGTTGGCTTAAAATTCAAGTGTAGTAAAAAAGTTTGTGCACATCCCCGGTCAAGGTGCAGAACAAGAGTAGGCTAAATCATAAAAAAAATGGAAAAAGGTTCGCACACTTGAAATCCTTCTTTTATAGGATATAGGCTAGAGAAGAGTTGGTTTAAAATTCAAGTGTAGTAAAAAAGTTTGTGCACATCCCCGGTCAAGGTGCAGAACAAGAGTAGGCTAAATCATAAAAAAAATGGAAAAAGGTTCGCACACTTGAAATCCTTCTTTTTTGATTTGATTTGGTCTTCTTCAGATTAAAATTCAAGTACGTGCGCTATTTAACCCCTCGAGACCGACTGCAGTCTGCTGACACAGCCAGACGACTCTCCCAACCCATTCATTCGTTTTGGCCGATATAATCCATTCATTCGTTTTGTGCGTAGGCCTATATAGATTCCTGCATGCTGCATTACCGTGACCCTTAGCCTACCTTGTGGATGATTTTTTCTCATTGGAATACAGCAGGACAGAATGCCTTTTATCTAACAAACGCAAAAGCTGAGATTGTTGGAAGGACTAGGCTACTCAACAAACTTGTTTTTCGTTTCTGGGAGATCTCGTTATCGTTTTGGATTGTCGGATTTTTATACTTATTGTTTGGACTTATGGACAATGAACTTTGAGGGGTGGTTGTTAGTGCTTTACAAAGCTTTGTGTTAATAAGTGTCGGTCCTCCTATCCTTCAGCTCACTGCGCGATGCAGTTGCGCATAGTGGCCACGAAGTCATTAACTGTTTACGACACAATACATGATATTTGTGTTTTTCGTTTCTTAGATTTAATGCATGTTTGACATGTAAACAGGCATTCAGTCCGTTAACTTAAGGCCTTCTTTTGCATGGGGTTGCTCGCATCCGCCCGTAACCTAGACTATTATGTGCGTAGTGGCTGCATACTCTTATAATAAGAGGCAAATTGTTACAGGACAACTTAAACTGACTTCCCCAATGCTTCCCCGCAGCACATTACATTTTAATATAGGCTAATATAGGATGAACAAAGTCCATGCTATATTAAATCCAGTAGCCTAATAATTCTATGTGCCACGTCCGATTTCGCAAGTGATGTAGTAGGCTACGTTTAAACATCGACAAACGTCTGTGAGACTACCCATTTCATGAAGAGCAATTGTCTTGTGCGATCATTCCCCCTCCCCCACACTTGTCTAACCAGTTCACTAGACATTATAGCCTACCTGTATGCGGCATTGGACGATTGCCTCCCTCCCCCCTCTCTCTCGACAGACACTTCCTGACACTAGGGCTCGGGATCATGACATCAAAACTTCGCGGGCACAGCCACATTGGCAGCTTCACTCCTTAGTTTACTATGGATTACTATGGATTTACTCCCGCCTTTTAGTGTGTTCCTGTTACTTAGTTTTTGCCTTCTTGGTAGTATGTTGCTGTGTAGTGGGGTGTAACAGTGCAACCCACGATCGCAAGAGGAAAAGAATAAATCGCTACTATTTCTGCTTCTTGTCTTGTGCATCTGAATGAATGGATATTACGTTCAGTGCGCTACCAAATGGCGGCGATATTCCTAGAATGCAAGGCGTGTGCCCGAGCCCTATTATGTAAATGTAAAAATGTGTGTGTGTGTGTGTGTGTGTGTGTGTGTGTGTGTGTGTGTGTGTGTGTGTGTGTGTGTGTGTGTGTGTGTGTGTGTGTGTGTGTGTGTGCGCTGAACCACGAATTCACATATTAACTTTTCTTTTCAGCAGACATCGCAATCATAAAAAAATCGCAAAACTTTTTAATAAAATAATGCCTCTTGTCTTAATGGGTTCCGGAGGTTCGTAGAGTAAGTTTTGAACCCCGGTCGCTGACGTATGATTAAGATGCCTCAACCATTTACGCCACAGTTCGAGTGTCAATTTCTTCGCACTTAGCCAAGAAATATAAAGGATTCAGTCAGTCGAGTTCATTTAGCCTATTCGCGGCATGCACTTGAAACGCCGATCAAAAGTTCTGACATGTTAAACTGACGTTAGTCATTAATTCACCACATGATAAAATGCTGTTATATTGACGCACAGTAGCCCACGGTAGTCTATGTCTATCTCTGAATCAACATGAACATGCATAACGAGATCCATATATTCTAAGTTGCTAGAAACTTCTTTTGCGGAGCTAGGCCTACTAGTCGATGGTTACAATGAATCACCCTCACTGCCCTATCGCATATCTGACCATCCATTGTTATAATGTTACAAAATGCGCGATCTTCTCCAATCATGTAGCCTACGGTTATAAGTAAAGTGACATGATAGGCATGTAGGCCTATTAAAGATATTTCTGTTAAATACGTTTTATTTTCAGTTGTCAAAAGTGGTGGGGACAAAATCTGTGATAAAGTGCTGGGTAAGCTACCCAGCGTCGCCGGTTAAAATGAACATGCCTCCGTTTTAAAATAGCCTATAGGCCTACACATTTCTAAGTATTCCTAACATAAATGTAGCCTAAATGTCCATCTTGTCCATCTCTTTCGTCTTCGCCTTGACAATAATAGCCTATTCACGGAAATGCGGTCTTGTAACCGTAATGAATTAATGAATTAATCTAAGGTTGCCTATATCGAGTCTTTCAGGTTGAATTGAAGGCTTCTAAAACCATTTTCATTAATTTCAACAATGGTTTATTGAAACGTCGTTTGATTATAATTTCGCCAGTCATCACCTTCATTTTAATGATTAAATGAGACGGATTAAATGAGACGGATATGCGGAGCATTTCTCTCCCTCTCCATTGACCAAAACGTTGCTCTGGCATCTCTGCTGGACTGACTGAGTTATAGGCTACGTCGAGTGAGAGAGCCAGCTGTGAGGTACGCTGTAAAACATTCGAAAACTCTGAAACTGCAATCTGACATGCCGAGCGTGATGTCTCTTTTCTCCGCTTGTCACCAGCGCGGTGTCTTCGGGTTTTTCCGTGTTTTCCGGTATGAGCCGAACCTTCCTTTTATTAAGGCGGTCTTATGTTGCCCCCTTGCGGTTGCAGTTTTAATTAAAGTCCCGATGCTTCGGGAGTCCCGATGTGCGGGAAAGAAAGGAGCATTCTCAACCCGTACCATCTGTACAATATTGGCCAGGCTATATAGAATAGGCTTTTAGGACTGTATTTTGCCTTCGTGCAACTTTAGTTGTGCTCAATCTAAATTATTGTCAGTAAGGATAGGTCATATTACCAAATGGCGAACCTCGAAAATTATTTAGGATATAGAGCCGTGTCCATTACGCATGCAGTTATTTTTTAGGCTATTGTTTTATTTGAGTGTTTTTGTCTACCATGGCAAACATAGTTGAAACGTTCGCTCTAAACTTAAGTATTTCCAATCGGCTTTCACAAAACCGATGAGGTCCAGATCTCAGTGGCCTCATAGCTACCTACAGCCATGCATAGTAAGCCTAATGATAGCCTAATAGTTATGACATTAATAGCCTATTAATGACCTCATGTCGGAATGGCACGTTGTTTGAAAAAAAAAAAGTTAAATAGGCCTAGGCCTACCGCCGAGTGGGGATAAGTCGGAATGAACAGCGGATACCAGCTGAGTTGTAAAACATTACTGTATTCGTTGATCTTATCGATGCAGTCCTTGCGGCCACTTCTCCCCATCGTAGGAAACTTTCTGTTTAGTGTTGACAACACAAAGGCCTTCACGTTGTGTGGCAGTGCTTGCTTGCCCTTCGATCCATCCCAGTTGGTGGTTTTGCACCTGTCCCTGAGTTATAGTATATGAGTAAGCGATTATGCTCTAACCGCATAATAAAAGAAGCACCTGCAGCAGTGCTTATGGCAAGGCTATTAACACCTGTCACTGAGCTATGGACAAGCAGTTATGCTCGAAAATTATCATAATAACAGACACACCTAATTGTATGGCTCTATGTTTAAACACATCAAATTAGCAAGCATTTCCGCAGCAACGTTTGCTTTCTTTTTCTGTCGGTCCGCGGTTGCTTGGTCAATTGCGCAGCAAATTATCAGATCACCGGACCTAATTTCACCCCATGTCTCGCGGACCAGCAGCAGTCTCCACGTTTCGCGGCCCATAGTTTGAGAAACGCTGCATTAAAGTGTCATTAGGTTGTAGGCTATATGTTTAGTGATTTCTTTGTGTGTTTTTCATTGTAGTGTGTGTGCATTGAGTAGTTCCTTAAAATACGGAACAAAGAGCGTCCCGTAGCCTATCTGTTCAATACGGAAGAAGACTAACTAGGCTATTACTTCTTATAACGAAACGCGAAGAAAAAATATGAGGACTGACCATCTCGTTTCTCCGCGTTTCCCCCAATACCATGGCGACAAAGAGAAATAAATATGATTTGACATTTAAGCTGATTGCTGACAAATTTGCCACACAATTCGGGAGAAGCAGCGGACAGGAGCGCCACCACAAGCAAGCACTTCTAGCCCAAATTAACATGGCAACGTTGCCTATGACTAAAGTGTCTAAGTAGACTAGTCCTACTAATATTACATTTGATTGGTAGCATGTTTGTAGCGCGCCAGTTTACCCATCCCCTACATCAAAACAGCTTAGAATCAACCAAAGAATCAGCTGTGTCGGCGTTAGGCTGTAGGCGATTTTCTATAACCATTTTCATTCATTTCAACAATGGTTCATTGAAACGTCGTTTGAATAATTTCGCCAGTCATCACCTTCATTGTAATGATTAAATGAGATTAAGGAGTCGACTATTGACGGATATGCGGTCTTCATCGTTGTGAAATGCGGGATGAAACTTTCTGCCACCTGGTGGTTGTTTGGGTACATTGCCTTAGGCTCGAAAAAAATCGGCTTGACGGCCTGCGGGATCTCTTCGGGAGTCCCGCGGGAGAAGGTGCATTCTCAACCCGTACCCACTGTAGGTGGGGTGAAGAATAGGAAGCCAAAGTCAAAGTTGGCCCACGTAAATACTAAACTGCTCACAAAAAGTAAGGAAACTTGACTTTGGCCCATTATATCTCCCTTTTAGTAATACCAACCAGTAAAGTGTTTCCTATCATTTTTATCGTTGATTTGTCACCTTTACAATGAGGTATAGCTTGTAAGCATAGGGCAATCATGGAATGAGCAACACAAGCAAACGTGTAAGTAGTGCCAACGAAAAATGTGCCAAAATGGCCTGTTATGCTGTTGGAATTCACCTTTGTTACTTCAAGCATTGACGATTGCACTCTCCCACAGAAATGAGGAAAACAAAACATGTTAGGCATACATTTTTGTTCATTTTATACTCAGTGTCAGGGTCCTCAGTAGCGTGTAGAGAATCCATATGCAGCCACAACAGCTTGGCACCTTCTTCTCATGCTGGTCACCAACCTGGCTATTCTGCTGTGGGATGGCATTCCATCCCTCGATAAGGATCTGTTGTAAGTCAGCCAACCTGGTTTTGTTGGTGACTCTGGCACGTACAGCATGCCCAAGCTGATCCCACAAGTGTTCACGGCAGGCCATTAGATCCTCTCCACTCCCAAATTCTGGAGGTACTCTCTGATGATCCCAGCTCTATGGGGGCGAGCGTTGTCATCCTGGAGGATGGCAATTGGTTCCATATTCTGGAGATATGGAATTGCCACTGGCTCCAGAATCTCATCCCAGTATCTAACTGCATGATGATTGCCTTCAATGATAGCAAGGTCTGTCTTTCGAGTTAGGGAGATGTCACCCCACAGCAGAATGTAGCCAGGTTGGTGACCTGCATGAGAAGAAGGTGCCAAGCTGTTGTGGCTGCATATGGATTCTCTATACGCTACTGAGGACCCTGACACTGAGTATAAAATGAACAAATGTATGCCTAACATGTTTTGTTTTCCTCATTTCCGTGGGAGAGTGCAATCGTCAACGCTTGAAGTAACAAAGGTGAATTCCAATAGCATAACAGGCCATTTTGGCACATTTTTCGTTGGCACTACTTACACGTTTGTTTGTGTTGCTCATTCCATGATTGCCCTATGCTTACAAGCTATACCTCATTGTAAAGGTGACAAATCAACAATAAAAATGATATGAAACACTTTACTGGTTGGTATTACTAAAGGGGAGATATAATGGGCCAAAGTCAAGTTTCCTTACTTTTTGTGAGCGGTTTATGTTTGCGTACTGTACTCGTTATTGTCCTAGCAATATAGTTTAATACAGTTACAGCTTTGCAGAAGTGCTTGAGCGTCAAGACCGTTTGATGCAAGTTTAACAATATCATGCTCGTAATTTAGCAAAGACGAAGACGTGCAACAAAACAGCTGAGAAGAGCTCTCATGTGTGTCCATCATGCTAACAGCAGGCCTACGGAAGACGGAACGGGTAGGAGATGCAAAATCAAATTGTTGGCAAAAAAGCGTTAGCCCACTGCTGCTTACAGCTGTTGTGCGTCACGGAGCTATCCTACATTTCCCATAATGCGCAAAAACTACGGGAGGTCGTCAAATCCAAAAAAGGTAGATTTCTGTAACTGGGTCGGATCGAGGTCGGTCTGCTTTCACACCATAAACGAACCGCACCAGGGTTCGATAGGAACCGCTCCGAGACCACCTCCTCAGCTGGGTCTCGGTCCGCTTGTTTGGTCCGCACTAGAGTTCGAGTGATTGTATTCACACCAGTCAAAAAGGTCCGAACCAAGCAAGAAACGAACTTGAGTTCGTTTTAATCGAACTAAACAAGGCAGGTGTGAATACCCCCTAACATTCTCAATTTTTTGTCAACATGTTCTCTTACTCATGGACTATATATATGTAGAGTTTTAAAACTGTGAGTGCTAGCCATTCATGACCATAAGAGAACAAAAACAGGGTTTTTTTTTTTCATTGCTTTCAAAAAAAATATGGGTTTGTTTCGATGAATAAGTCTCCAATGGTGGGAAGGACTGTAATTCCTTTGTGATTTTGGACAACAACACAGGGTACTGCCCCAGTGTTCAAATTTTTAGAAAATAATATGGTAGCCTTAAGAGAGGAGAGGGGTTTTAAAAAAAGTGGTGCTCATTAAATACAGGAATTTTCAGCCTTTTTTTAGGATGCGTCTATCCACATTTGAAGAGCCATATCTCAGAAACCAAACAAGATAACAAGCTAAAATTTTGGTTTTCTTCTAATGAGACATGGAGGAACATGTGCACCAAAAATCAGGAAAAACTGAGGACCATGGTGTCGGACCTGTTCCAACTGATATGGAATTGCCCATACCCCTGTTATGGGGAGATATATATCATCCAAATTGATTATTTTTCTGTTTTGTGCTATAATATTTCCAACAAAAATGCAATATAGACACCTCTTCATTACTTTTTCAAGGACAGCTTAAACACATCTGTAGTGAGACAGAACCATTTGCCAAAAAATGTGCAAATCTGAGATGGTCAAGCAGAAGGCATTTCTTGAATTGAGGTGGAATGACCCTACAGTTCTACCCAATGTTTTGATATGCTGGGTTTGTTTAGGGTTTCTACCATTGTTGTAATTTATGTGAAGTACTTACAAGCCAACTATTTACAGTTTGCTATCTTCTCAATTTGCTGAGCTTCTTGCCCATGGTGTGTTTGTGTTAGCTTGACCAATTGCACTCGCTGAGCTGAACTTCACTCCCAAGCTTGGAGTAGTCTGAATAACAGATTGGGAGCCATAAGAGAGCTTATAAGATCCTAGCTTGATCATACCATTTCCTCAAGTCCAAGCTTGACTTGTTGGAACTCCCATCACCATCTCAACTACCTCGACACCGATGCATTTGCCACAGAGCTTGGAACACTCATGACGCCACCTCCAAGCTCTCAGAGTAGCTTTCTCAAAGACTAATTACATTGTTTACTTACATTATACTATAGCATATGCAGCATGTTGTTTCACCCCTACCAGGAGTGTGGTAACGGATGCCTGCCTCTGATGAACACTCACTCCATAATGCCCCATAATGTACTGTAATTGTTTAGCTCACCCTGGTCTGTCAATCGAAGTCGTCCTAGTTCATCATCCCAATGAGGATCAACTCCAGCATCATAGAGAACAAGGTCAGGCCGAAAGGTGTCCAGCAACCAAGGTATATGTGTCTGAACTGAAGAAAAAATTCTGTCATCAATCTTAGCTCCATCACTCTTCTAAGAGCGTCAAGAATGCTTTGCAGCATGATAATTTGTCAAGCAGATAAATGCTACTCATAATATGCATCTTTGACTTTACACACCTATTGAATGATACTCTTTATCTTCCACACCATCCTCTATACTGATGTCCAGGTCACTGTTCTCTTTCCGCAGTGGGAAATTTTTGCCAGAGTGCGCAGAGAATGTGAAAACATTGGGTTCGTTTTTAAATATATATGCTGTACCATCACCCTACAGGATTATAAGCAAACATATAAATACATCACTCAGACAGGTAAGAAACAGCGCAAGACGAGGAAAATTAGAATCTTCTACCTGATGCACATCCAAGTCCACGATGAGAACCTTCTTCTTTCCAGAGCCTGCAATCAAAGAGCGTGCTGCCACGGCCAGGTCATTGAGGAGGCAAAAGCCAGAGCCATAGCTGGGAAAAGCATGGTGGGTCCCTCCTGCTGTGCTGCAAGCCAGCCCTCTGTTCAGTGCTAGTTCAGCTGCCAAGAGTGTGCCCCCTGAAACCACATGTTCACATCAGAAGCTCCACTTTCATAAGCCAGGAAATGAGACCCTTGAGGGCATTTTGGTGGAATGGTGCCAGTGTAAATTACCTACCCACTTCATACCTGCAGCGTTGCACTATGCCCTGACTCCAGAGAAAGCCTGTTCGCTTTTGCTCCTTTTCATCAGTTTTCCCATTTATGAATTTGCTAAGGTAGTCCTCTGTATGCACAAGTCCTAACAGTTTCTCAGAAACTAATGTTGGGGCCCAGACCTTTGAAAAGTAAATCAAGAATTAAATATTAAATGTTTCTTTCATTCAAAAACATCTGTGCAAAAATAGACACTAAAGACTCAGACATAGTTGTTTTAACCATAATTTCCAACCTGCACTCTCTTCTGCACTCACCTATCTGCATTGCTTAGATGTGAAAAATAAGGTTTAATTATGGGGTTACTGTTCAACTTTTTTTTTTTTCAGAAATGTTACATACAACCCCAAATCAGAAAAAGTTGGAACGTTGTGTGAAATGCAAATAAAAACAGAATGTGATCAATATATTTAGCAGCAAAAAGGACAGACAACATTAAATAGAAATGTTGACTACTACATGGAAAATATGTTCATTTTAAATTTCTGATCATTGTATTACCACTGTTTATGAACACATTTTATTGCTCTATCCACAAGTGCTGAAAAACTCTACCATGCAAAGAAGACACCACTTTCCAGACAAGATACAGAAATGCCACCATCTTATGGGGTAGGAGTTCATTTAAGATGGACTGAGGTGAAGTGGAAAAGACTATTCTAAATCTTTAGGCTAACTTTTTGGGGAAATCATGGGCTCTGCATCCATGTGTTCAATTCAAACATCTGAGATGATTATTTACTTTTTAGACCATACATGTTCCAACTTTCCCCCTTTATTTTTTTAGACTAATAATCGAATCAAGTACAAGACATAGCAGCTAGCCTACATCAGTGTTTCTAAAAGCTATTGCAAGTGTTTTGAAAGCAGACATGGTAAAATATAATGAGCCTACATGACCGCAGTCACGTCATCCTGCACTAAGCTTCCTTGGACGCCGCTATTAAATGTATTACGGTTCCCCATTGACTCTCATTGATTCCGATTGACCATTTCGAATGAAAACGTCAATTATGTGCTGAAACAAACACCGCTGACAGTAACCATTTCACTTTGATAATAACCTACATTTTTGTCCGACATAATACAGCAAGAATTTCACAATTTTATCAACGCAACGTGGAGAAACTTGTGTCATGGTTGCTGTGTCATGCAAAGTGCACTGTGCCATGCCCCCATCTAGTGGTTAAGGAATATTTCACACCCATTATGATAATAAAAGCTGTACTGATTGGAAAATTGGCACAAAGTTTGGGTGATCCATGTGATAAATTGTGTTTTTCTTTTCATACTTTATTACTTTATGAATGGTGGTGTATTATTAAGGTACCATTTTGAATGTCATTACTCTGACATTCAAGAAATAACGGCTGCCATTTTTCGTGACACAGGGTCAATGGGGAATTCCACTGAACATGGGTCACGGATGTAATGTTTAATAGCGGCGTCCAAGGAAGCTAGCTTAATGCAGGATGACGTGACGGCGGTCCTACATGTTTGCAATACAGCCCAAGTCAAAACCCTTTCTAGAATAAGCTAGAGTATTTTATTATCAATATAGCCTAATTATTAAAATCTGTCGTAAAAGCTTATTTCGTGCATATTGAGCTCACCTGGTTGTCTGAAATTACGTTATCCTTCAGAAGGATCTGGAGAATCTTGGGAAATTTTCTCATTGGGAATCTATGGTTTGGTGCCAAGTCGCATGCATACTTCTTGTGATGGACTATGGGGAGGGCTCTGGAGTCTTGCCCTGCCTATGAAAAAGTTTCACTCGATATGATTGGTGCAGTTACGACGATCAACGTTTTTTTAAAATCATACACAGGCTAATATGAGAAATTCTTACTTGTTCCGCGCTGAAAAATCGTCTCCATGGAACTCCCTCTCTTAAACTTATTTCTGTTAGCCCACTACTCTCATGATAAATAACTCGACATTTTGGTTTTAGGAATTGCAAAGTGAATTTCCTTGTGATACGCATACTGAGGTGTTTTGTTTGGAGGAAAGGAAATGGTGATGAAAGGAAAGAAGATTCGCACTTGCCACCATAGGCTTAAACATTAAAAGTGTTAATTAACCGACCCTAATGACACGATTGCCCAGCGATATAAGCCCTTTTTCCATAAGAATTGCAAGCGAATTAACTCATAAGTCGATGTAATGTTGAGCGATACAAGCCAGCTCTGTGTGACCGTTCAGCCCAAGTACACCTACATAAGTTTGTTACGATACACTTCCTGTTTCGACTTCTACGATATGAAATCAAAATAAAAGCCCACTTGCGGCGGCACAGGAAAAGGGGGAAAAATGTATTCACACTAATTGCCAAAAGTAGGCTATGAACTTCAGTCACATCAGAGAATATTAATAAGGGGAGAACGACACTGATCTATAAAGAATATAATAATTTATCAGTGGAGAACGACCACTCGTTGAATACTTCCGCATGGTACTGCAACTAGAGAGCGATCGCGAGCAAGTGGAGAATGAATGGAGGTGAATGGAGTTTCTCCTAACTTCCACTTTTCTCTGGATATAATTTTTTTGTGTAGAAATCGGAATATTGCATGTGAAAGGGGGGTCAAGAAAAATACACACGGCTGAGTATTAGATGTCTTAAGTCTCTTAATTGCTCTAAAAAGCCTTTCAAACGTGTCAATGACGTCATTCATCAGCAGGGTGCTATGTGTGTTATGGTTATGGTTATTTAGCAGACGCCTTTGTCCAAAGCGACATACAAATAAATAACAATACAAATTAAATTAACAGTGAACAATTACAAAATAGGGAGAATAGCAATATTATCAATAAAACAATCATTTAAAGCAACACCATGTAAGTTTTGCTCTTGGGGTCCCCCTACAGTTGGGAAACGGTGATTTCTTCTACTTATGTCGTAAAATCTGTCACGGTTACACCAGAAGCAAGTTAGACATAGCGTACAGTAAAGGCTAGACTTGAGGCTGCACATTAAATATTAAATTATGTGGTAGCCTACTACGATACCAGTTGTGATACATTTGTAAAACTAGGCTTTCAGCTCAGGTCTGTGCACGTTCTCGGTATTGGGATGATGTTGGTCATTGTTGGTCATTACTTATTTAAAAAAAAAAAAAAAAAAAAACAATTACGATATTTAGCAATAGTATGGCCTAATGGTGGTCATTTTTAGTGTCATAACATAAAAAAAATCGATGGTCACCAGATATTGTATTCTATGGTAGGCTATTCACGTCCATAGTGGCATATATTTGCACGCCCAAAATGTTTGGAGAGGCAGAGCTCTTATAATATGATGACAGAATCTTACACGTGATAACTTTGTTTTTCAAGATAATTGTTTGGTCAGTAGCCTATAGGCTATATAGGCGGTAGATTTACACGTTGAGCTAGGCTATAACTAGCACACATAACCAGCTCCCGTGCAGTTTGGTTGGCAGCATGATGACACTAGAATCTAGTGACTAGATGACAGAGCTAGGATACACGTGCTTTTGTTGATAAGCCGATTTCTGCAGGAGGAGTTCTCACGTCTTGGGCAAACTGCGTTGCGTGTGAAATGTAGCCTATAGCTATTCCAGGTAGCCTAGCCCATAGCATGCATTTCAGCATATCATCATATGAATATAATTCCATGGGTTTTATTTTTTTCAAACGCCAAAAGATCACGTAGCTCATGTTTATAAGGCATCAACTGTCTATTCAACGCTCGCACAGAATTTGAGGAAGTGGTGGAGGAAGTGGGCACTATATGCCGTAAAGCAGTCGAATTTTGTAGTTCTTTGGTTCGTACCGGTTCGTACCCGAACCCCAAAAGGTTGGAAAAACTCCATGGTGTTGCTTTAAGCACTAACCTAATGAGAAATAAAACAAATGTTATCGGCAACAATGTGAGAAACCAAAGGGCCATAAGTAATTGTTCATTCAACTTTCGACCTATAACCCATATTGAGCTTGTAGAAACTAAAATCCAATCTTCGAGTTTTTAATGACAATCAGGTGAAACAGACCAAGCCGTACTAGCCCCAAAGACCCCCATAGAGCTCCACAGTCCCGCCCCTCCTCCGAGAGAGGTGCTTGCCCGGAAGAAAATTTCTCATTCATTTCTCCCATTGACTTCTGGAAAAATCCGGATATAAAGAGTTTTAGACCATGCCAGGCTAACCAGCTACGATGTGACTCATAAGCATATAACTTGTAATTTCGAGTGAAAAAATTAACAGAAAATGTAAAAAAAAAGGTACAAGACTGTGTACATATCTTAAATTCCTAGTTAGAGAACTCAAATCCCATGATGCTTTGCAAACGTACACACATTTCCAACATTTGCAGGGTAACGATAGTTTAACATGGTTCCATATTAATCTGAGAAAAGAAGATGATTACTTCCTACCGTTTCCATTGAGTAAATTCAACCTTCAAGATGAGAAAACCGTTCTTTTTCGGAAGACCACACATCGGTCCTGACAGCCCTGCAGCCATTTTAAGTTTTGAAGTTCCAGCGAGACGCTAGCCGGATGATAGGTGTGGGAAAAGTTGAGTGCAGTTTGTTTGGGATTGCCATGGCAACGGCGATCTCTACCAATCAAAGGCTCTGCTTTCACCAGTTTTACACGGTAGGGTGTTGGGTAGTGTAGTACTCTCTCGTTAAATCGTGAATAAAACATTGTTTTCTCAAAAACAAGGTTGATGCCCCGTTAACTTTTGACATCAATATGAGCCGGTTTAATCGCTTAGTCACATCGTAGCTGGTTTTAAGTCTACCATGGACGGTTACGATTTTATGGCTTATTCTCCAGTTGTCAATGGAGAAATTGTATTGGATTTTTACTTCCGGACAAGGCTGTGGGCTGGACTGTGGAGCTCTATAGACCCCTGCTGAGCCTACGTCACTACGTTCGCTGGCGGCAAAACAACCATCAACTGCCATCAGCGACAACGCTAAACTCCTCCGATATGTCATTGTATTGTAAATCTTAGACATGACCATTTGGGACATAGTTATATATCCAATGATCTATACACCCGCCACTTCTCCTTACTGTATACGCTCGGTTTTTCAATAACGTAATTATAAATATCTGGCCATTCAACGGAGGGCAATCTTGCTACGTCTTCTTTCCATTCACTTAGAATGGGGATCTGTCAGAATGATCCCACCTGATAACGTACGTTTTTTCAAAGTTTTTTCAAATAATCCTCCCAATCCCGTACACTGAGTGTATGTACATACTGTTTTATATCGTTAGCCATTTCATCAAAGGTTAATTACGGACTAATTTTAGCCGCATTACTAGTGCTTTTCAATGGCCGTCTAACTTTTCTGCCGCCACGCCACTCCGAATGTTTATCCGTTGTGAAGGGGTCTATTGTTTGATCACTTGCTCGTGATCGCCCCTAGTGGAACTGCAACAGGAACTGCAGGTACAATGGAGTTAATAGCGAGTGGACCGGCTCTCCATAAATGGGCTCTGGTCACATCCTATTCTTAATCCATAGGTTTAATATGACGTCGGTCCACTCTCTATAACAGCTTCAACTCTTCTGGTAAGGCTTTCCACAAGGTTAGGAGTGTGTTTGTGGGAATTTTTAACCATTCTTCCATAAGTGCATTTGGGTCATTCCACCTCAATTCAACGGATTTTAGAGAAAATTTCTGCTTGACCATCTCAGATTTGCTTCAAACTTTTACCATCTAAAGAGTAACCATTTAAACTGATTTAGCCAAAATATTAGATTGGTATACCTAATAAATCCAGAGAAAAAAAATGTTTGAACATACCCCCCTTCTGATTTTTGGCACATTTGCACCCTCATCTAAATCTGCAGCAAAGTTCAGATGTCATTATCTGGTAAAAAGTGTTCAAGCTAAAGACTTTAAATTTTCTATTAATAATGATTGCTACCTATAGATTCCACATATTCATTCGTAAGCCGTATGTGTTGACACTGACTGTGTTTCAATCTTGTGAAATCAGAAGAAAAATTGCAGATTTCTTTCACACCCCCACATTGGGTGCCCCATTACACAATTTATAGACAAAATGTTTGGCTTTTTTGCTGGAAGTATTGTAACACAAAACTGAAAAATAATCCATTTGGATGATATTGTATCTCCCCATTACAGAGGTATGATAAGCTATACCAACGAATTGAACACATCTCCAGAAAGAGAATGGGGCTTTCCGACTGTGAAATTTCAAGATGGTATTATGGCTATGGTTATTGAAATGTTATTTTATTGAAATTTCAAGATGGTATTATGGCTATGGTTATTGAAATGTTATTTTATTTTTAGCTCAATGCAATTCAAACCAGCTAATTAGTTAACAGCTAATAACTGACATTAAGCATGCCAAACTCTTAGTATGTAAAGGGTATGGTGTTGATGTGGGGTTATTTTAATTCCAAAGGCCAAGGGGATTTTATCAGGGTGCATAGTGTCCTGGATCCATTAAATAATTGGCCTTAAAAAATAAAAATAAAAATCCTCTATGGGAATTTAACATGGGCGTTCCAATACTTTGTGAACTAGTTTGAGGAAGCAGAATTGCATTAGGCTCTTATCCAAGGAATCACCGGAGAAGTGGCCAGCATCAATGATTTGAAAAGGTTCATCCAAAACTGCACGCCACCTGTGTCTGACCAAAATCCTGGACAAGCCTTTTACTTATAAGCAGCGGCGACCTTCACACATCTAACCCATGACAAAAATTGCCTCACTACAGCGAATCAGTAGCCTGGCAAGCCAAACTATACATAAATGTATAGACTGGAGTCGGACCATTCACAGAGCTGAAGCCTGTGGGTGGGATGAACAGTTGTCTTTCAAACTGCCTCTGCACGTAATAGGCCAGCATTTGTGACCAATCGTAGCCGGTCGGCAAAAATACATCCTTCTTTAAAACGAATGACTTGAGTGCTTCTTTCTGCTCAACCTTCAAAGAAAAGCCCAAGTCTAACTCTTCCAAATTAAAACGAGCGTGCTTCGTTAGCCCCATTCATCTTTCGTTTTTCTCTATGGTTGTGCAACATGGTCTCACACCCAATTCGTCGAACGAGGACGCATGGGCCAGCCCCCTAGCGTCAATATCGGAAGCCGAATGTGAGCTCAAGGCGGGCTCAAGGACTCCGTACACAGATAGAGCATTCTGATTGGCTAGGCTGGCCTGGAGCCTAGTGCAGGCTTGGCCTCAACGGTAATAAAATATTTTTGGCCGCTAGGGTGCGTCTAGATTTCTAGGCTAGCGAAACAGATGTGTTTACTAATATTATTATTATATACTATACTATATAGTATTCCGGTGATTCGGAATACTAGTAGTATATAATATAGTATATAATAGTATTCTGCTCTTTTCCTCTTTTTTTTTTTTAACTCAAGTAACTGATTGGATTAGTGATGTAACAAAGTACAATACTTCACTCAAAATAAATTTAAAATACAGATTTTTAAAACTACTGAAAAAATCCAAAATACACACAAAAAAAATACTCAATACAGTAACTTGAGTAAATTTAGTTACTTTCCACCTCTAACCATAGGAAGATATGGAAACATAGCCTCCATAACGAGACCTCCCCAAATCCAGAAAAAAATATTAAATTGAAATCGGACAACGGTGTTATCTGTGGTAAACTCTTAGGTAGCTGTGATATAAATTATGGGACGAAATTCGAAGTCTAAATGTACAAACTTTATGAAAGTTTATGACTTTGTGACTTTCTGAAAGTGTGTCTGCGAGTTCCATAGGAATACATTCAAATTAAAATCCTTGTTCGCCTCACGCACACCGCAGACATGGCGGCCGCTCTACTTCTGGTTATTTCGCCGAATCGAGTTAAAAACTATTCATTCATGGTGGTTGGCTGCTCATTGCACTCTAGCAGTCCTGTATCTTTAGCAAACATGTATGTGCAGCATACTCGCTCAAATTGATATCCTAACACGCATCGATAATAAGCTAATTTTCATTCATTGTTGACATGGAGGCTCTGGCTGGTGTGCTGGGACCTGTAGACAGCGCTAAAAAACACAAGAGTGCGCAAGTTGGAGCTGTGAGGACAGGGAAAGTGCAGAGAAGAAGCGATTGGTCATAGAACATTTCTGATGTCTGGATTACACAAAGCAACAACAACACAATCATTATCATTGGACTGCTTTGAGGCCCAGGCCCATCCATCTGTCACATTCTGTATCCCCTACTGGTCTGAAGTTAGCCAGGTTTCAACAAGAAACAGAAATCCTCTTTTTTTCCCACAAATAAAACAATTGATTACAAAAACTGAGAATGCCTACATTTAATAGATCCAAGAGATCCATGTCAGCTGACAATGCATCTGGCTTTTGATGAATATGGTTAGGTATAGAAAGAATATTAGCTGGATTTATAGCTTTACAATGGCCTTTGCTTTTCACAAGACATCGGGCAGACATTGGAATAGAACTGGAAGTGCATGTCAATGCTATTACATGACACACCTTGATCTCGAATAGTATAGCACTATATGTTACCCGATAGAAAACATTTTCAGATCCATTCACATGCACAATACAATTTTAATTGATACCTGTGGGGCATTCATCTGTGATATTTTCTACTATTTTTTGGCATGTTCTTTTGTACCTTTTGTCATTAAGTTGCACAAAAGAAAACACATGTGAAACTTGATAGGGCATCAGATCACAGATATAAATATAAACACAAGTGACAGCAACACCACACTATGTCACTTTTAGTGAAAAAGTGAAAATACAGTTCTCATAGCTCCAAAAAGCATACAGAAAACTTATAAAGAAATCAAATAAGAATGGAATTGACATAAAAAATGTAAAACATTATTGTAAAGAAAATGGTCTTCTGCTTTTAAAAACTTTTGTAGATACTTCTCTAATTTTAGCCATTTTTAGTCCATACATAATTGGATTAACAAGTGGTGGAATCATTAAAAAATATATTGAAATAATCACACGCAGCGTGTTTGGGATATTTGCCTTATCAAGTCTGCTCTGAATGATTTCAAAAGAGCAACCTATAGAATAATTCAGTAGTGAAACAATATGAGGGGCACATGTGCATAGAGACTTCTTTTTTGCAGCATAACCAGAACTAACAGTAATGTTGATGATCCTGATGTATGAGTACAACATGAGTACCAGTGGAACACAAATAGTTAGGACAGTTGCATAAGATCCATATATATTATTTATAGTTGTTTCTGAACAGGAAAGTCGGACCAGCAAGTAATTGTCACACCACACTTTCTCCATGATATTACCACACAGTTGTAAATGCACATTTAAAGATAGGGTAATACCATACTGGCAAAAGGAATATGACCATGTAAGTACCAGTAAAATACACACTCTTCTCTGTGTCATGATGCTGTTGTACTGTAAAGGATAACAGATCGACATATATCTATCATAAGACATAACTGACAAATTGCAATACTCTACCGTTGCATAAGTATACAAACAGTACATCTGCATGTAACAATATGTGAGAGGAATTTCATGAGTTTTTGAGATCAGATTTACCAAAAGACAAGGAAATAAACCTGTACTGCCATATAATTCATTCACACAAAGACTGCAAACAAACAGGTACATGGGCTCATGAAGAGTTCTATTCATACAAATTACTCCAATAAGAAAACCATTGGCAAATATTATGCAAAGATAAAATGCTAACAACATGGTAAAGTAAAGATATGCAATATGCCCAATGTCACTGTATCCTGTTAAAATAATGGATACAATATTGGTTGAGTTTTTCATTGTTAACCACATACAATAATACAATGTCAAAAGTATGGCAAAACAATGTGCAACCGTGCTCTTAAAGGAGAGTTGCCTCAATAGACGTGGGACTGATTCACCTGAGACTTGATTAGGCCTACATGATTAAAGCAACACAATGTACAGTAAGAATTGTTCCCGGGCTCCCCAGTTGGGAAGTGTCTTCTACCACTGTTGTAAACACAAGTCAAGGTTTCAGTGTTGCAATGACCATAATGAACATACATCTGTTGACAAGAAAATGATGGAGAGGGCAGAGGGCAAACAACCATAGGCCTTTAATGGACAGACAATATACAGTAGTAATTAAGTAATATAGTGCTGTCAAAAATATCGTGTTATTAACACGTTAATTCAAAACAATTTAAACGGCATTATTTTTTTTCCGCGAGATTAACGCTCTTTCTGACCTGTGACAAGTTTTTATAAACTGCTGCGGCCACGTTAGAAAAACTACAGGACCCGGCTGTAAACCAGAAGCAAAACAGTAAGCGCGCCCCACAATGCCATTGTTTAGATGTCCAGCGGAAGACGTTAAAATGGACGCTGCTAACAAACTAATGAATGGAAAGTTTAGTTTTAAAACATTGCCAGTGTAGCAGGACTAGGTTCATGCCCCTTTTAGTTAGCTTGGCAGTGCCCTTCTGAGTGGCTCTGGGCAATTGGAGGTGAGCCAATCAGTACGTGGGAGCGGCTATAAAGTCTTAGCTTTTATTTTGAAGGCTGACGTCGTAGCTCCATTGTTTGCCTGACTCCAGCCTTCACCGCTCCCCGTATTGGCTTCTCCTCTGACCGGTTCCGTGTGTCCGCCGACTTCTCGGTAGGTGATTGTGGTATTGTGTTTGTAGTTGGCTACGTTTGTATCATTCAGTGGGCTAACTCAAACATTGGGGTTTTAGGAGTGCAGCTAGCCGCTGAACATGGGCCTTATGACTGACCACACCTGAGCGGTAGGTCACGTTAATCGTTTTTAAATTAATATGTAAACTTGCGTGGGTTTAACTGTATGTTCTTTGTGTAGCAGATCTCGGGCGTAACAGGGAGCGGCAACATCAAGGCATCTTGGTTCCAGTTCAAACGCTACTGTTTTGTTTTGTTTTGTGTTTGTTTTGTGTGTCTCATTCCGTTTGTTGAATCGGCTGTGTTAGCCACCACTAAGTTGATTAACTGAAGTGACGACAGGTGTGTTACTGTTTGCTCACTGAGTGACTACGTATTCAGTCCGGTTGCGGAGGCTATTAGCTTGTTACACTGCATGTCCTGAGTGTCACCATTCCCTGCGTGTAGTGATTGCGGTGATTTACACTGTTTGCCGTGACAATTTGATGCATTTGATGTGCTATTTATTCACTAGTGTCTCATTCCTGGAATAGCCACCTCTACTGACTTTAGCGAACCCACACTGGAGAGTACTAGCGAACCCACACTGGAGAGTACTATACTGACTTGAGCGAACCCACACTGGAGAGAACTCAATCCTTATGTTTTTAATGTGAATAAATAAGAGTTTATTTTTGGACACACGCTTCTCTGGTTTTCTGTGACCCCGAACCTGTGTTGCCTCTGGTAGCTTAAATCCATTAACCAGTCAAAAAGAATTCATATTCTGAGGGGAAGGGCCTCAGATGGCGTAGTCGTCATGTTGCAATGTATACCAAACATCCACTTTGCCACATTCAGGGTCAGTTGATAAGAGCAAAGTTATCTGCATGTACTGTCGAAGTGAACTTAGTTACCATCGTAGCACGACTAGTTATTTTTAGCCGCATTGAGAATTTGCACGAAAATGTCGTTCTCAAACGGAAGTTCAGGAGAAGCGTGACGGTATTTGCAACGCCCCCTTCCTCACCTGTCGGGTTACTTGCCGGGTTAGGTGCAGTTACCTGCCGCAGTTGAAGCATTAGCGTTAGAACACTCCGCATGCAGAGACGCGTTCACAACCATGGAACTAAACGTACATGCATCTGGTAGTGAATTCGAGGACGACTCATCTGTCATTCCGCCTACTCCACCCGCTAACCCCGCTCCAACTCTTGCTGTCCCTGGTCGCTGACGGCCACGTCAAGTGGCTTCCTCCCTGGAGCCGGTCCCGCAGGCTAGCTTCTCCAGCGCCCTCACGGGCATCCAATCGCTCGCCTGGCTCGCACGGTAGCGGCCGCTCGAGTCGACGAAGGAGAGCCAACCCTCTGACCATTTCCGTGATCCGCGAAGAGTTGGATGCGCGTGGGATCACCTGTCCTCGCTCTACTAAAGCAGACTTACTTAGTCTTCTACAGCAATTAGATTCCCAGCAGCACGATGTCCAGTCACCATCTACTTCATTTCATGGCCAGTATTTTCCCGACTTTTCCCCAGAACTTCTGCCCAGCCAGGGCGTCAAGCACAACCTCGATCCATTTCCTCTTTCCCCTGCCTTTGCAAGCGAGCAACCGAGCACCAGCGCAGAGCTCCGTTCCTCCGGTGCCTCTCCCTCTGTCCATACACTCCGTTTTCCCAAATCTGCAAGCCCAGTTAAGCCTACCTTACATTGACAGACTTTGCAAAGATTTGGAAAAGATTTTTGAAAGACTACCGTCTCAGACCCTCTCACATCTAAAGACAATTCATTGAGTTTTTAGTCACAGTCTAGTCACAGGCCAGTCTCAGATTAGGATTTTGCAAAGACTGTGGGTCACTATTTACAAGACTGCTGCTAGATTCCTTCAAATTATTTCCATCGTGCAATAGGCTACACGTCATCATTAACAGGAACTCTCATGATAGCCTACTCATATCAAAGTAATTTTTTCGTGTTTCTGCAGCATTGTTTGATGTGTGACATCACTAACAGATAGAGTTGTTCTGTCTCGTAGAATAGCCGACTAATAAATTATAAGAAATGAAATAACAAAATCATATAGGCTACAGCTGTCGCCTATTTTGCCCCTTCCTGTTTTCGTATTCGCGAGAGGTCTCCACAGTCCTGCCCCTCCTCCGAGAGAGGTGCTTGTCCGGAAGTAAATTTCTCATTCATTTCTCCCATTGACTTCTGGAAAAATTCGGATATAAAGAGTTTTAGACCATGCCTTAGGCTAACCAGCTACGATGTGACTCATAAGCACATACCTTATAATTTCGACTGAAAAAATGAACACAAAATGTAAAAAAAAGCGAAAGGTACAAGACTGTGTACATATCTTAAATTCCGAGATAGAGAACTCAAATCCCATGATGCTTTGCAAACGTACACACATTTCCAACATTTGCAGCCTAACGATAGTTTAACATGGTTCCATATTAATCTGAGAAAAGAAGATGAAGACTTCCTACCGTTTCCATTGAGTAAATTCAACCTTCAAGATGAGAAAACCGTACTTTTTCGGAAGACCACACATCGGTCCTGACAGCCCTTCAGCCATTTTAAGTTTTGAAGTTCCAGCGAGACATAGCTGGACGATAGGCGCGGGAAAAGTTGAGTACAGTTTGTTTGGGATTGCCATGGCAACGGCGATCTCTACCAATCAAAGGCTCTGCTTTCACCAGTTTTACACGTTAGGGTGTCGGGTAGTGTAGTACTCTCTCGTTAAATCGTGAATAAAGCATTGTTTTCTCAAAACAAGGTTGATGCCCCCATTAAAGAGTCACTTCACCCCATAACTCCACCCACTTCACATTTCTTAAAACGGCTTTGAAAATGGGCGAGACGTTCTGAAATTTGGAGAGAGAGTGCAGCACTGCTGCAACCAATCAACCGTGGTGATTTCGTGTCAATCTGGGAATGAGTGCTGCAGACATGGCTTATCACAGGTAGGCTAATCAGGGCAGCAGGTGTTGGGGCGTTTCAGTCCTAATTTGTAACGACCCGGTGACGTAGTGTCGGACTAGAAGTGCAGGACAACGTCAGCATTCCAATAGTATTTTGGACCAACATGCCATGGCATGTTTTCAAACGGTAGTATGCGCGAGAGAGCAATATCTCCAATACAAAATCAGACGAAATGTTACTTTTGTCGAGAAACACGATTTTTGTCAATATTAACCCTGGTAATAGTACAGTTCACCACTTATAAGTATTTTCAATCAATCAACAGCTCAAAAAACCTATTTTAGGGTGCAGTGACCCTTTAACTTTTGACATCTATATGAGCAGGTATAATCGCTTAGTCACATCGTAGCTGGTTTTAAGTCTACCATGGACGGTTACGATGTTATGGTTTATTCTCCAATTGTCAATGGAGAAATTGTATTGGATTTTTTCTTCCGGACAAGGCTGTGGGCGGGACTGTGGAGCTTTTAATGTTCACGTCACTATTTGCATGAGCCACGACTGAAAAGACTTCCGATAATATCAAACATGTTTGATATTGTCGTAACGGCAAAACTAGAAAAAGACTGCCTCCGACGGACTTAAAACCGCTAAGATTGGCACCTTACACTCAACGATTTACGCTGGGTTTCCACAGGGCATGTCACCACGCGAAATACGCCTGTTAAAATTTCGCCGAGGGGGGTGGTCGCACACCTACCGTTTCGGTTGAGTGACAGGCAGGATACTCGTTGAAAACGGTGGTCAACAGTAGCTCAACAGGTTAGCTTAGTGGTTAGTTAGCGAGACAGTCTAGTGCTTCAGATTATATCCAGTGGTTTATCTAGCCCAAGTATGTTCAAGTGGCATACACACAACAATCCGTTTTAATGTTTTTATGTTGACAACAAGTCATGTTGTACAGAAACACGATAGTAGTTCATTTCAGTGGGCTAGGGATTTAGCTGCTATGTGTTTTCAATAGGTTATAATGGGTCAACTAGCTAACAAGCTAACTCTACCGTTAGAGAGCTTACGTTATCCTACAATGATCTGTGTGTCCTGAACACATTTATGTCGCACATAAACAATAAACCGTATCAAAATAAACCATTAAAAGTGGTCAAGAAACCTTAATTCACATTTAATATTTCCAGTTACGACCCCCGGGCTGCCGCCATTGTTTTCTGATTTTTTTGTAACTCCCGCCTCTGTGTACAACGCAGGCTTCTGATTTGCTCTGAGCGGTTCAAATTTGCATAAAGTTGGGAGATCGCCAACTTTGATTCGCCCCATGAGGCGAATTCGCTTCATTTCGCCCTACCGGAGCGAATTTCGCTTCCCTATTCATTTTCAATGGGCGCGAGGCGAAATTGAACTTGTGTGGAAACCCACCGACGGGAGCGCGCTGCGATTCTAGTACAACTCCCAAGATTTCCGCCCGATTTTGTAAATTTAGTCGCCGACTGTTAAAACAGGCCAAAATCGTGCAATGTAAGCCAGCCTTTACGTGCTCTTTCATAAGTGAGTCATATTTGGCCATCAATTCCACTTCTTTCAATAAGTGTCCATTATTATCTGCATGCAATGTGTCTGCAGACGCCCTGAAAGCAAGATTCCTCTCTGCCAGAGACAGAATATAATGCTTATTAAACGAGTGAGAATCTCCCCAACGGTTTTTCTCTGCCTCTAAGAGGGCCATTTCTGTGGAGTCAATTGTCTTCCCCTTTGAAAGACGCAGAGCAAATTCTTTCCATTTCACCATATTATTACAATGATCTGAGGAATTCTCATGTTGTTTGAGCAGTACACCTATTGACCCAGTCACGCAGTCCCTCCGTTGCCAGTTTCATTGACTTTCTAGAAAGCAGCTTACAACAGAAGCAGTAGACTGCATCTTTTGTTTTTGAATAGGTGAGCCAACTTCTTTTAATTTTTTCCCCATTTACCAATTGCCTATCTGTATAGTGGTAATGAAAGCTTCGTCTGTCAGATTTCTTTGGAAATGTGAAGGTTTCACTTACAGGCAGTGGTCCTCTGCTTACTAAATCAGTTCTTTCTGAGTCAGACAGTAGCCTACAGGAGACCACTCAGCTGGGTCAACTGGAGGTGCTGATCCATGATGACTGGAATGTGGAGATGTGACATCAACACCAGACGGAGACGGACCTGTATGGAAATTACAATTACAATTAATCTCAGCATATTTCAAAGTAAACTTAACCTGTGTAACTGACTCGTGTAAACTGACCCGGTGACTGCTGCACGCTTTCCAGTTCTGGTGGCTGCTCCTCAGGTTCTGGTGGCTGCTCCTCACGTTCTGGTGACCGCTCCTCACTCTCAGGTGCCGGCAGCTGTATTGTCATCCACTGTGGAGGCACCGGCAGTGGATTGGGCAGGCGCTCCAAAAAACTTCAACAATGCCCCTGCAAAAGTTTACACAAGCACAGAGACCTAGTTGATAAATTACTTCAATTTACTAGATTTACTCATACAGACAGGGAGCTGCACACCTTTCTGGTGACCAAGAGTAAAATTTTATAAGCCTAATAGGACTAAATAGGACATTTCTTTGCACAAGACTGATTACAATGAACATCTGTCAGAGGCCTAGTTGGTGTGATGGAATTATTTTATTGTCTGTCATAAGTCCTTTTTTCCTAGCCTGGATGCCAGACCGAAGTTTAGCCCCGCCTCCATTCTTCTGATAAGAATTGAGTATGACGTCGTCAGGCTACTTTTTTTCCAGAGCAGGCTCACAAAAAACGGAACATAGCCTTAACAACCTATCAACTAGTAAAAAGTTAGCAACCTAACTAACTAGTAAACTGAGGCATATTTCAATATATCATATCATTAGGCTTAGGCTACCTACTGCGCCATTCCATGGAGGAAAATAAAACGTTATTTCTAACTTCCGTGCTACATTACACCTTGCAAGGCTACAATCCTGTCGATAGGTTAGGCTAGATCCGCTTCAACCCTCTGGCTCTGGTTACATCCTCTGCTGTTGGCTGTGTGACAGGACGGCCACTAGGAGGCCTACCAATGTTTCACCTGTGTGATATAGTTACCCCAAACAGGCCACTCAACCAAATGAATGAGAGATGCAAGATTTCCTCAATTAGTCAATTTATTAACAAACGTAATCAAGTCAGTACAGTTTTTAAAAGAGCACTATGACCCAATAAAATGCCTTGAATAATTTAGACAGCAATGTACCCAGCTAAAGGTGGCTTCTACAGTTCTCAATTCCCCCCCCAAACAAGCAAAATGATACAAACCAAACAAAACTGATATAAGGGTGATTCTATAATTTAGGGTACACTGCATGTCCACTGATGTTAAATATACTTATGCAATCAAATTTCTTCAAACAAATAACATTCTGTTTGTATACTTGCTTCATGAAATAACATCACATAGACAATATGTGAAATATATTCTTCATTTTTCTTAAAATGTGTCATTATAGCCCTAAATGTACAGTTTTGTCCATGTCCGATTTCAATGTGAGAAAGTTGAGGGTCCAAAAACATCCATTAAAACCATTGAAATAAATACATTATTTGTGCAATCTTTTTCAAAAATTAAAGGAAAATAATAGTTTAAAATGTAAATGATGTATTTAAATACTTAAAATAATACAATTTATTCATGTCCACAAAATGTTGGTCAACTATGTTACAAACAAAACCTCCCCCGGTAACTCAAAAATGGTTTGTCCCAAGACCATGTGACCAGCACCATGTGATGTCATTTTCCTTTGCGGCGGTCATCTCAAACACACCATGGCGAGTCTCCTCTCAGTTTTTTGAATATTTGATGTAGAAAAGCATATTGTCAACGCCCGTATTATTAACCATCAACTATGTTATGTACATTATCATGACTAAAAAAGTTTTATTCATTGTAATTCCATTTGGAGTTGAATTCTTCCATTAACCTGCTCTAAAAAATGACATGTGGTTAGCTAGGCTAGGTCCACCATTTCTGTTATGGGGAAGAAATATGGATATTGTCAACTAAGTTACGGTCAACTAAGTTACGGTCAGCTCTATTTTTCAACTAAGTTACACCGGAGCTCAACTATCTGTCAACTAAGTTACATCAGTGATCTATGGAATATTGTGAGAATTAATTGTTTCTATGTCATTTATATCGACTGGACCTTTAATTAAACACACATTTTATATAGATATATTATTTTACTTAACTCATTTCAGATTTTTGAATACAAAAAGGATGATTTTACGTCACAAGTCTTTGTGAAATGAAAGTTTTGTTAGTGTGCATTTCAATGTATTCTCTGTGGAATTATGTATATTGTTTAATAATTTAGCATTTAAAATAAGAGGTTCTCACCAAAAGGAACTTTGGTAATTAAATTCTGTCTCATGAATAAAATGTTGTCCATGGTTAAGCATACTGTATGTCCAGTCAACTAGGTTATAGTGTCAACCGTGTGATTTTCATTGTCACCTAGGTTACACTTTGATTTTTAAAGTTAAAACAGCCAATATTGATGTTTCTTACATTTTTAAGCATTCTACTTATTTGAATAGGTTGGACTTTACTATAACATATTTTTTTAATGATGAAAGATAGCTTTATTGGAGATTTATGATGAAAAATATCCTCGTCCATAAGGACGGTTATGCATGCATTGCATATTCATCTTTAAAAAAAGGTTGATTCTAAAAATAATTTTAATTAACTATTGTATGTGTAGCAGAAATAGACTCAAGAGCCTTCTAAATTGCATTTCATTTCAAGTGCAAGACTGAATTTAATGCTTTTTGTAACACCCTGTTTGTCCGTAACATAGTTGACCAACTCTGAAGTAAAAACCTGTTTTTTATTTAAAAAACTCAAAAACAGTTAATGTTTAAGCTCTGCAGATAACAGATATGTAACACTGAATTAATATACTATATTGAGACATTTAATGTTCCACTGAGAAAGGACAGCGCTATTGTGCTTTTTTGCTGACATGGAATGTACCCTGAATTAGAGAATGACACATAAACCAAACCAAAATGTCAATGTCAAAATGAAACTCAAATCAAAACAGACAGCAAATCAAAGTGAAACACTCCAAACTCAGGGAAAACTGTAAGCACACACGGTAACCCCGTACAAGATGCCCCCTAGATGTAATTTGCCCAAGCCAGTACCGGGGCTACAGTGCTCAAATAACAACAGACATTAATCCAAATTATATTAATCACATCGACATTAACAACACACAAAAACAGACACAAACAAATAACATACTATGCATTCACTCACCATGCAACATATGCATACGACACATAAATCCACTCACCCACATGCAACGACAAACAAACACGCAACCACCAGACGAACAGCACTAGCAGAAGGCAGCGTAGCGCAAAGCAACCTGAAGTTGAGCACCAATTAAACTAGCATGCTAGGCGCCGCAGGAAACGTAGCAAGTAGCCCAGCAGCAAGGAAAGCTAGCGATGCAGCAGAAGCAATCAAGCAATCGGTGAAGCAGCAAAGCAGACTCAAGGCCAGAATTCGTGATACAGCAAAGCAGCAGCCAACAAGTTTTCTGCAGATGAGAACAACAATTACGTTTCCATAATATTAAGAGATACAATAGCCTACTTACCCAGAACGGCAGATCATTATTTGAGTGAATAGCTAACCTGTGACACGGTGATTAGAGCCTACGACCAGGAAACACCAGCGCATCCGACCGGTCTTCCGCTGTGATTGATTAGACAGACTCATAGACAATCATCAAGCCCGCTTTCGGCGTCCGGAGTTCAACTTCCCTAGACAAGTAACCAGTGTGAATATTCTAACAGCATAAGCTTAACAAAAGGCAACTAAAGCTACTCATTATCCTAGCATGATACTCACCACGGCATACGCTCTGCGAAAACTCAGTGGAGAAGCACCTTCAACAGACACATTTCCCCAACTAACAGTGAGCTGAAGCATTCCCTCACCACCAACACCTGCCCTCTTAAGATCACGCTAATAACCAAACCACACCCCCTCCCCATTCATTTCAATTATGGACCACCCTACCACAATTTACCCCCAGGAATTCTATCATCGTCCCGATGATACAGCCACCCCACTACAATTTACCCCCAGGAATTCTATCAGCGTCCCGATGATACAGCCACCCTACCACAATTTACCCCCAGGAATTCTATCAGCGTCCCGATGATACAGCCCACCAACTATCTAAAGCCATGGTCTAAAATGGCCACCGCTGTCCTGTACTGGACCAGAAGGCGGTGGGCGCTCCAAGACTGGGAACCCACTGATGCCCTGAACATTGGCAGACCTTGGCAAGTTGTGGGGGTTCGAATGCTGTCCAGCCCTGCTTCGGATGGTTCGTCTAAGGCCTTGGGCAGGACCTAGAGGGGATCTCGACAAGGGGGACAAGGGTTCATGGTCAGGCAGCATGGCATTAGGCCCCTCTGCATGCAATGGGACGGTTTCGGTGGTACCTACAGGACTGAATGCAGATGAAGGTAACCCATCCTGCGTTCCAGTGGCTGTAGAGGGTCCAGCAATGGGGCCCGAACCTGTCCCTGTTATTACTATTGAAACGGGGATATTCCCCGAATCCTCTTCCATGCCAACCTCGCCCAATCCTGGGTCTAGCATGCCCTGTTGCAAATCTGGAGTGCGCTTCAATTGGGACCTATGCACATGCTTCACAAGGCTAGGTGTCTGCAAGCTTGCTATGGCATACACCCCACCATCACCACTAGGACCGCTAACTATTTTGTAGACAGTGGAGGACCAGTAGTTTTGGATCTTATGGCGCCCACGGAATGTGTGGTCCCTCAAGTACACCAAGCAACCTTCACTCAATACCTCATCCCGCACAGACTGGTCATAATTCCCTTTGCGGCGCTCGGCCGCCTTAGCTAGTCTTGCCCTGACTCTGGTGTAGGTTTCATGTAGCACCTGTTGGTGTCCCGCCACCCAATCTTCAACCCAACCAGTCATGGGCTCGTCAACTCCTGCCAATAAAAAGTCAACCGGAAGCCTTGGGACTTGCCCAAACATCAAAAAATGAGGGGTCTCGCCAGTAATACTATGACAAGTGGTGTTGTATGCGAAAACCACCTGGGCAAGGTGCCGCGTCCATGATCGCTTCTGTTCCAAGGGCAGTGTTCGCAAAAGGTCATGGAGTGTCCTATTGAAGCGCTCACACTGCCCGTTGCCCTGAGGGTGATACGGGACAGTGCGAGTCTTCTGTACTCCATAGATCTGACACAGCTGAGCTATAAGGGCACTCTCGAAGTTCCGGCCCTGATCCGAATGTATCCGGGCCGGAACCCCAAACCTATAAAACCACTCATGGACCAAGATGTTGGCCACCGTCGTTGCTTTTTGGTCCCGTGTGGGTATTGCTTGGGTGTACTTAGAGAACACATCAGTCATGATTAAGATGTTTTCTCGTCCATCACTAGATTGCTCTAAGGTAGTAAAATCAATGGCGAGAATCTGGTTAGGGCTTGAAGCCAGTAGATGTGCCATTGGGGCACGAGCTGGGGGCCGAGTAGATTTAGCAAGTGCACACTGGCTACAATTCCGACAGAGGCGCTCGATCTCCTCACTCATCCCAGGCCAAAAGCACCGCCTCCTAATGAGCTCATAAGTGCGGTCCCGGCCTGGGTGACCATGTTCACTATGCAACTGTCGAAACACCGTTTCCTGCAAGACGCCTGGTAACACTAGCTGATCTACCTCCTCCCCACCCCCTGGCAACTTAATGTGGCGGTAAAGAACACCACCCTTCAGTGACAACCGACCCCATTGGCGAAGTAACTCTAGGCATACTTTAGGCATTGTCTGACGTTCTAGTTTCGTAGGGTACCGCTGTTGCAAAAAGAACGGCAAAACTTTCCCAATGACAAGGTCGCGTCCCTGTAGTTGCCCAAGATCTGCCTTATTAGTGGTAGGGAACACTGTGATGGTATGTTGTGTTGCCTCCAGGGGACGACAGTCATCCAGACGCGCAAGAAGGTTTGGTGGCAGAACAGTCCCATGATCTGGTTGCAGACCTGGGGCTGTGCTATACTGCCGGGAGAGAGAATCTGCATTACCATTAACACGGCCTGGGCGGTAGCGGATCTCAAAATCAAAAGCCGCTAATTGGGACGCCCAACGTTGTTCTAAGGCGCCCAATTTCGCAGACTGCTGGTAGCTCAATGGATTGTTATCTGTATACACTGTACACTTGTGTCCTAACAGATAATCTCTAAACTTGTCAGTTAGAGCCCATTTTAGTCCCAACAGCTCTAATTTCATAGAGCTGTAGTTTTGCATGTTTCTCTCGGTGGGCCTCAGGCCCCGACTGGCATATGCCACCGGTCTGATCTTACCCTCGTGCTCTTGGCCAAGTACCGCCCCCAAACCAGAATGACTCGCATCAATCTCCAACACAAATGGTTTAGAAAAATCTGCATATGTTAACACTGGTGCACTCACTAGATTCTGCTTCAACCCTTGGAAACTACGCTCACATTCTTCACTCCAACAATTTTCAAGTGGTTCCCTAGAACCCCGCTTCTTCTTGGTCCCACCAACAGCAGCAACTAAGCGATGTAATGGAGCAGCCAATTTCGCAAAGCCTTCCACGAAACGCCTGTAATAGCTAGCGAATCCTAAAAAGGATCGCAGCTCGGTGACATTAACAGGACGCCTCCATTCAGACACAGCACTGATCTTAGCAGGATCTGTGGACACGCCGTCTTTAGAGACGACATGCCCCAGATAGTTCACCTGCTGTTGGAAAAAGCAACACTTTTCCAGTTTGGCCTTAAGGCCCTCTTGCTGCAGTCGCTGAAGCACAATTTCTAACCTCTCCAAGTGCTGTTGGATGGTGGACGAAAAGATTATAATATCGTCCAAGTACAGTAATAACGTCTGAAACCGCTGGTCGCCAAACATACGCTCCATCAGACGTTGGAACGTACTTGGGGCGTTGCACAATCCGAAAGGCATACGATTGAATTCAAACAATCCAAATGGAGTGCAGAACGCTGTTTTACACTTGTCCTCTTCCCTGACAGGGACTTGATTATAGCCCGAAGCCAGGTCCAACGTGGAAAACCACTTGGCCCCACACAGAGCATCCAGGGATTCCTCGATGCGGGGCAAAGGAAATGCATCCTTTCGGGTTTTGCCATTCAATTGCCTATAGTCCACACACAGACGGATCTGACCATCCTTCTTCCTCACAATCACTATGGGGGAGGCATATGGGCTACTGCTCTCTCTTATTACCTGAGTCTGCAACAACTGGTGGATATGCTGTTTAACGGCTTCATAGTCTGCAGGGGGGAGGCGACGATATCGCTGACGGATTGGTACACTATCCGATAAAGGGATCTCGTGGGTGATGAGCTCTGTACAACCCAAATCACCTTCATCAGCTGCAAACACAGTACTGTACTTTTGCAACAGCACGCGCACCTGAGCTTGCTCTGTGGGCGGGAGCTGAGATAAGTCCATTTCCTGGAAAGCCTTGGCTATCCAATCAACACCTGCTACCTGAGAGGAAATAACTGCCTCCATTCTGTTCTTCCATTGGGCCAGCAATGACAGTATTGGGCCAATCCGCTATCTGCACGGGACACAACGTCCCCACCACAGCATGGGACTGCACAAGTGCCTCTTGCCCCCCAATGTTGACTATTGGTACATGGGCAACACCATTGATAATCGGGACCAGCGACACAGAAGCTAATAGTCCTGCTGGCAACATATTATGTTCGTCTAAGGGCTCAAATAACATCATCGAGTTGGCTTGGACTGCTAGAGAACAAGTGACTGCCACAAACCGCAATGATTCTGCTGGAATATGCACGGCTGTCCCACCTCCAACTCTAGCCTGCCCTTTCCCAGCTCCAGGTGGTCTGCTCCCTGCCTGTTGGCAAAATTGTAGCACACGCTGCCATGCTGGGGCGGCAACAACACCGGGAAGATTGAATAACCTACTGCCATGCTGAGTGAAAAGTTCCTGGAAACACTCCTGGATAACATTCATTCCCAACAAACCTGGTAACCTCTGGTCGGAAGATTTAGTTGGCAGATCCTTCACCACTAACACCCCTCTATTGTGGATCCGTTTCCCTAGTACCACGAAGTCAAGCTCTAAATATCCAACATAAGGAATGTCTAGGCCGTTGGCAGCACGAAGTTGTAACCACCCACAGTCATGCAATTTCTCCTTACTCCACGGCTCAAAATGTTGCCTAAAGAAACCTTCAGAAAGAGTGGTAACCATAGACCCAGTGTCCAATAAACAGGGAACCTCTACCCCACCCATAATAATAGAAACAGAAGGGCAATTGCCTAATAGGTTAGAAAGGGTCTGGTTACCAGTGCGTTCTGAAGGCAGGGAGCCATGTGCTACCCCTCCTGAAGTGTGGCTCTTCAATTCAGGGGGTGAGAGTTTTCCGCCGGCCTACTCTGATCCTGTGAATCCCCATGTTGCCCTGACATTCGCTCCACTGACCGACTATAAGCTCTAGTGCACTCCCGGGCCATATGACCTGGTCGATTACAACGCCTACATATAATTGGATTGATGGATCGAGGGTGGCCCAGTGCTGGGTGTGCCTGCAAGCGCTGCAATCCTTGAGTTAAGGTGTTAAGTTGCGCCTGTTGAGACTTAAGAAGCTCCTTCAATTCAATCAAATCAGAATTACAGCCCTGGACAGTGGCTACAGTATTGTGACCCCGAACCTGGTACTGGGTGGCGAAGGATGCTGGAACAGAATAGCTTCTCTCCCTCTTATCCCCCAAGCACATCCCCTCATCTACCCACCTGATGGCCTCTTTTCTAACATCCAGGAGAGTGGACTCCGGATTCAGCCGGGCAAAGCGCTTAAGTTCCCGGCGTAAGCCATCGTCGATCACATGTTCCACAAATTGATCTCGCAACAAAGTACTAGAATTTGGCATGCCACCAGGGGCAGATTGTGTTATCTTTTCCATAAGGGCTAAAAGAGCATGGGAGAAATCTTGTAGCGACTCTGCTTCACCTTGTCTACGGGAGAAGAATCTCTCCTGAAGGGAGATATAAGATCGAGGGGAGCCATATAAGTCTTTCAAAATAGCAAACACTCTGACTGGGTCCTCTCTATCTTCCAAAGGTCTAAACCGGATCTCCCGCTTTGCTGAACCCCCCAAATGATCAAGGATAAACAGGGCCTCGTCTGCAGAATTTAGGCGGCGCGCCCTTAAACTAGCCTTAACATCATCCATCCACTCAAATAAGTCATCACCTTCCCCATTGAAAATAGAACACCGCCTTTCTCTTGGGAGGAGAACTATACGCTCTGTGGCCCTAGGGCCAGGACCCGGGTTAGCAGGAGGATTAGCAGAATTAGCAGCAGCCTGCTGCTGCAAATGATCATTTTCAGCTCTCAACAGCTGAAGCTGCCTGCGCAGCTCTTCTAATTGAACATCCATTTTGACTAGGAAGAGAGGCGGATTTACTTACAACACAGGTCACTTCTCACTGCTGAGGTCTGGGGGCTGCAAGGCCTACCCTGTAGTGCCCCCTGGTCCTTGTCAGCTGCTGCTTTGCTACTACACAAACACAAACACAGACAAACACAAACACACACCACGACAGCAACCACAACAATTCCCCCCCGCTCCAAAAGAAAAAAATTATTGCACTGTAAAGCCACGTTTAACCCTCTATTCTCAAGCAATTGAGGAACCACACATCTCTACAAAAGACTCTTGCTCGCAGCGCCAAATGTGACAGGACGGCCACTAGGAGGCCTACCAATGTTTCACCTGTGTGATATAGTTACCCCAAACAGGCCACTCAACCAAATGAATGAGAGATGCAAGATTTCCTCAATTAGTCAATTTATTAACAAACGTAATCAAGTCAGTACAGTTTTTAAAAGAGCACTATGACCCAATAAAATGCCTTGAATAATTTAGACAGCAATGTACCCAGCTAAAGGTGGCTTCTACAGTTCTCAATTCCCCCCCCAAACAAGCAAAATGATACAAACCAAACAAAACTGATATAAACCAAACCAAAATGTCAACTCACATTAAACCCACACAGATATGAAACTCAAATCAAAACAGACAGCAAATCAAAGTGAAACACTCCAAACTCAGGGAAAACTGTAAGCACACACGGTAACCCCGTACAAGATGCCCCCTAGATGTAATTTGCCCAAGCCAGTACCGGGGCTACAGTGCTCAAATAACAACAGACATTAATCCAAATTATATTAATCACATCGACATTAACAACACACAAAAACAGACACAAACAAATAACATACTATGCATTCACTCACCATGCAACATATGCATACGACACATAAATCCACTCACCCACATGCAACGACAAACAAACACGCAACCACCAGACGAACAGCACTAGCAGAAGGCAGCGTAGCGCAAAGCAACCTGAAGTTGAGCACCAATTAAACTAGCATGCTAGGCGCCGCAGGAAACGTAGCAAGTAGCCCAGCAGCAAGGAAAGCTAGCGATGCAGCAGAAGCAATCAAGCAATCGGTGAAGCAGCAAAGCAGACTCAAGGCCAGAATTCGTGATACAGCAAAGCAGCAGCCAACAAGTTTTCTGCAGATGAGAACAACAATTACGTTTCCATAATATTAAGAGATACAATAGCCTACTTACCCAGAACGGCAGATCATTATTTGAGTGAATAGCTTACCTGTGACACGGTGATTAGAGCCTACGACCAGGAAACACCAGCGCATCCGACCGGTCTTCCGCTGTGATTGATTAGACAGACTAATAGACAATCACCAAGCCCGCTTTCGGCGTCCGGAGTTCAACTTCCCTAGACAAGTAACCAGTGTGAATATTCTAACAGCATAAGCTTAACAAAAGGCAACTAAAGCTACTCATTATCCTAGCATGATACTCACCACGGCATACGCTCTGCGAAAACTCAGTGGAGAAGCACCTTCAACAGACACATTTCCCCAACTAACAGTGAGCTGAAGCATTCCCTCACCACCAACACCTGCCCTCTTAAGATCACGCTAATAACCAAACCACACCCCCTCCCCATTCATTTCAATTATGGACCACCCTACCACAGCTGCAACCGCCTTTGGGCAGGCAGATATCATGCACCGCTGCCGTGGTGGTTGTCACTGTCATGTGAAACGTGAAGTGCAAGTTCGTTATTCGCAATGTCTCAAAAAAGGAGCTATCCCTCTTGAGCGGAAAAAAGAAAAAAAAAGAAGCTGGAAGACGTCAAAAAACAGCAAGATAAAGGTAGGTTTTAATGTTCAATATGACAATATTTGTAATCAATAACCTAGCCTTCAGGTCAGCTGGCTAGCTAGCTAAGAAAATGAGCCCTGTAGTTAACATCAGGTAGGCTACCAAATCAAAACGAAATGTAAATCAGTTGAAATATATACTAATGTGTATTTAAGATAATCAGCACTATACAGTATTTATTCATGCAACTTCCCTATGTGCTAGACAAACGAAGACGTTGAGGTAAGTAATAATAATGGGCGATGTTGATTAAAGTTGGTGACTGAGTCGATGGAATCAATTTTGAGAATATTTTGAGAATTATGAAAATAAAATGCAAATCGCATTTACATGTGTAATACCATCTCATTTGTATTATTCAATGACATCTAATTTTTTATTTTTAAAAGATATATTAGCGTGGGGGCCCTAAGCGGCCACATAGTTCGCTTGGGCCGGCTCTGGGTGAGTGTCTTTGTTAGGCTCTTGCCTCATAGACATTAACACCAGAGGCATTGCCTCCGTCCAACTCAACCCCGTGTCAGCCATAGCCTTTGCCAATTTGTTTTGAATAGTTCTATTGGCTCTCTCAACAATGCCTTGGCTCTGAGGCCTGTAGACACTGCCGAACCTGTGTTCAATGCCCAATGCGGACTCCACCGCCTGCAGATGCTTGTTTTTGAAATGTTGGCCGTTGTCCAAGCATATCACGCTCGGAGTGCCATATCTGGGAATGAAATCTTCAGTCAGCCATTTTGTGACTGACTCAGCATCTTCCTTTTTTGTTGGAATCGCCTCCACCCACCTAGAGAATCTGTCGACCACCACCAACAAGTATCTGTACCCCTCTCCTGTTCTCCAACCCAGTCCCATGTCAGTGTAATCAATGCAGATTTCATGCCATGGGCCTGGGGGGACTGGACATTTCTGTAGTGGGTGTGGAAGTGTCTTTTTTGGGTTCATGCGACTGCACGTGGTGCACTCAGCATGGAAGTTCGCTGCATGTTCTTTTAAGTGAGGGACCCACCAGTGCTTACAAATTTGTTTGACCATTGTTCCCGCTGAAACGTGTGTGGGACCATGTGTGTGTTTGAGTAACCTTGGCAAAAGGGACCTTGGCGCTATCACCTGACCTCCTGTCGATCGCCAGACCATTCGTTCTTTCCCCAAGATCGCCACTGCCTGTCGTTGACCCCCAAATGTCACCCACTCTCTTTGTTCAAATGGGCAGCCGTGGCCTACTGGTTAGGGCTTCGGGCTTGTAACCTGAGGGTTGCCAGTTCGATCCCCGACCAGTCCACGGCTGAAGTGCCCTTGAGCAAGGCACCTAACCCCTCACTGCTCCCCGAGCGCTGCCTGCCCAACCGCTGGTTGGGCAGGCAGCTCACTGCTCTGGGTTGTGTGATTCACCTCAATGTGTGTTCACTGTGTGCTGTGTGTTCACTAATCCGGTTAAATTGGGTGAAATGCAGAGAACTGAATTTCCCTCACGGGATCAAAAAAGTATATATTCTATTATTTTTTTCTTCTTCTTGAATCTCTGCCAACTCAGCGAGTTTCTGAGTCGGCTCTAAATCCACCGGCACATCCGTGTCTTTGTCTGCAGTTACCTTTCCTGACCGTAGCATCACTCCCTGTACAGTGGCAATCTGTCCAGATGCCATTTTTTGCTGCCGCGTCCACGAATGCATTTCCTCTGAACTCTTTTGTGTCGCCTTTAGCATGTCCTGCTACCTTCATTATCGCTACCTCGGTCTGCTTCTGCACTGCATCAATGAGTTGTCTCAAAAGTTGTTCGTGTTTAACTGGGGTCCCACTTGCTGTCAGAAATTGTCGCCTCAGCCATTGTGGGCCGTCGTAGTGTATCGCGCTGAAACCATACGCCGAATCAGTGTAAATGTTCACTCTACAACCGTCACTCAATTCCAACGCTCTTATCAACCCTATTATTTCTGCTGACTGAGCCGACGCTGGCTGGCGCACCTCTTCTGCCTCCACTGTTATGGCCCCCCTGTCCGTCCATTCAATCACACCGTAACCCGCACAGTTTCGTACCACACCGTCACTACCGTCGGTTTTGTATGAGCTACCGTCCGTGAATAGCTCAAAGTCTGGATTTTCGAGGGGAGTCGTGTGGAGTCCGTGTCTGAGTTTGTTATCCCCCTCTACGCGGGCCACGCAGTCGTGGGTAGGTCTGTCTAGGTTACTCCCATTTATTCCCCTTGCCATGTTAGCGGAGTTCCCCTTTTTGCACGCTGAAAATTATGTGTTCTCCATTCAAAACGTCTTCAATTTTTATCATGCGGGATGCTGAAAAATTGAATGTGTCTGATGCTAGGAGTGCGGTCACGCTGTGGTCAGTGTTAACAATCAGTGGGTGGCAAAGCACTATTATATGTGTGACGTTTTCTCTATGGCCTTTGCTACTGCAGCCAAAAACTTAATACATGGTGACTTCCCTTTCTCCACCACATCAAGTTTGCAGCTGCAGTATGACAGCACTTTTCTCGCACCTCTCGCATTTTGCCACAACACAGCGTTTACAAGCCGGTCTGTTTCTGCGATGTCAAGTTCAAAATCCGTATTGTAGTTTGGGCTCGCCAAAGCAACGGCCATACTTAGCGCTGTTTTCACATTTCTGAATGTCTTTTCTCTTTCCGCTGTCCATTTGATGGGGCTTTTTAACGCTCTGTGTCCAATTTCTGTTACCGTGTCGCGTAAGGGCTGAGTCAAGTTCACGTAGTCGGGCACGTACGTACGGCTATAGCCACACAGACCCAGGAATGTTAGCATGTCCTGAACTGTGACTGGTCTTCCATAGCCGAGTATTGCCTCTCAATGGTGGTCTGACATGCTCGTTCCCTCACTGCCAATTATTCTTCCCAAGAATTCTACTGACGTTCGCGTAATTTTTTGACATTTTTCCTTTTTGATTTTGAAACCAGCCTCCGCCAAGCATATTAAAAGATCTTTTGTGGCTTTCAGCAAAGTCTCAGCGGTCTCTGCGCACACGATCAGATCATCAACGTATTGGATCACGGTTACGTCAGGCGGTAATTTGAGTTTTGACAAAATTTGGCTCAATGTGTAATTGTACACCCACTGTACAGGAATCTTATAAACACGCAACTTTGTTGAGCTGGCTGCATACAGGTAATGCTCTCCCCGTGCCTCCATTTAAACTAAGGGCAAACCCTTTCATTGTGCCCAAAACGCGCATCCATCTGTCAGCTGACATAAAATATACTTAGATGGCATATGAAAAGTCAAGAAGAAGAAGCATTTTCATTTAAGCAACGTTTATGCAACCATGTAAAAAGGTGATTTTTGGCAACCTTTACAAATGTGCTGCGGGGAAGCATTGGGGGAGTCAGTTTAGGTTGTCCTACAGATAGCTGTGTGCGTTTTCAGGGAAAAATGTGTTCGCAGATGTTCTTCCCAGTTCCTAAAATAGGTTATCAAAGAAAAAGATTGAAATACATATTTTTAAAGCGGCATCTTACAGAGGGCCATTAAAACTTCAGCAATAGTTTTTTTTATCTCTTGTGTGACTTATAATTCACCCCCCTTTATTTATTAATATAAAAAAATGTCGGCAGACCTCATTCTTGTCCCCCCCAATGCTAACTACGTTCCTACGCGCCTGCGTGTTCGGACTCGGGGCGGCATTGCGTTCTCCACTCCACAGGTTCCGCCACTCTTTATTTAGGCTAATCAATAATAGTGGTTAACAAACTTTTGATGAGAATGCGATACTGAGAAGTCACTGCGCAAATATTAAGACCCAGATATCAAAATTCAAGACTTTTTCAAATGTTTTTAAGGTATTTCCAAATTCATGAATTCAATGCTTTAAAGACTTTTTAAGACCCCGCGGGAACCCTGTTCATGGAAATTACGATGTCTCACTTAAACAACGGACCGTTTCAAGATTCTTCATCTTGGATAAACATGCTGAGTCCGACACACATGCACCCATGTTGGTAAGGCTAACTCATACATCAACAACCGCGGTTATGCCTAGCGGGTCTGTTGTTGCCTGATCAAGTTGCTGCTATAGCAACAATATGGTGACACACGTCGGTAGCATTCTGTTAAAATTTGCATTTAAAACAGCCGCTCTTGACTCTATCTGGACATCGGCTTTGGGCATAATATTCATTCAAACATCAATTCCAAGTTCATAGCACTGGCATGGCCATAGTCATGCGGTTAGCTTGATCAACAACAAAAACGCACGGGTATGTATTGTGTCTAATGTTGCCATTAGCTGCAACTCAAACGCACACTTTTTTACTTTGCAAAGTGAGTAAAAAGCTCTACTAACTGCACAGGCCCGATTCTACTGTAGGCCTACATCATTGCCAATCTAACATGATCTACCTGCATCAACGTGATTGGCAACAAGTTTATTGGAAAACATTGTTGAACGGGCACTGCACTATACAAAACAGTTAAATCACTCACATTACCACAAACCTCCTGTTTTTACAGTTTTGATCAAAACATATATTGAAACAATCTTAATCTTAATATTCTAGCAAGTTTAAAATAATGATAGTCATTAGTAGGCCAGAAATGGTGGCTGGAAGTAGGCCAGAAGTGTTAATGTCCATTCTTGGTGAGAGGAACAGTGTCTACCTCATGTTATTACTGTAGCTGTGACTGACCCTTATTACTCTTTTTCCCTCGTACATAACAGCCTTGATGACCCTATAGTTCATATTTCTGTACTGTGCTTTCATTTTTGTTAGATGTTCTTAAATGAAATGTTGGCTAGGAATAACAATGATCTGATAAAATAAAATGCAGATCATTTATTTGTATTTTCAACATTTACAAAGGAAGAAGGACTGCTAGGATACTAATGAGGAGGGTGGGACATGTCTCATGTCATGCTAGATCATATCCCGAGAGTCTAAGGTTTCAGAAAATATATGGTGTATATAGTTGAATCGCTTTTCCCTTCATGTTACAGACCAAAATGTATTTTGTTTTAATCCAAAAACTCCCATTCATTTCAATGGGAAAATTACTTATGATAGGCCAACCAGATGTACGCACATGCACGTGAGTTTATCTATGTACAGGAAAACTTTCATAGAGCGTAAAAGTTTTGTAATAAATGGAAGGATTTGTTTACCTTGGAACTAGATAGGACAGGGTGTAAACTGAATATAATCAGAGAACTTATGATGTAAGTGTTTCAATGTAGGTTGTCTGAAGTGAAGAACAAATAGATATTTTTTTAAGCATAGAAGATAATGCAACCCCTTTTATCATCATCCTTTGAAGTAAGTGGTGTTTGTTCATGATGATTCTCAAAGGAAGAATATTTTACATCTATTTTGATTAAATGTGTCAGTCTCAGAGTTCACAACTGCCCTTCTTCTGAAGATTTTATACAAACTTGTTCTAATATCATTTGTTTTGAGTCCATATATCAAAGGATGCAAAAGTGGTGGTATCAAAATGAAATCTAATGACATCAATATATTAACCTCTTGAGGGAGAAAATAACTAATTCTGTTATAGATTACAGAAAAGAGAATGGCCAAGGAAAAATTAATAAATGTAATCAAATGAGGTGCACATGTCTGTAGTGCTTTCTTTTGTGCATTCTTAGAGGCTTTTAAGCTTACAGATAATATCTTAATATAGGACAGAATGACTAGAAACAGAGGAATAACAACAAGTATAAACGTTATACAAAGGCCATACAAATTGCCAATGGCATCTCGTACACAAGACAGATTAACAACAGCCAGATTATCACAAAACAACTTATTTATGTTGTGACCACACAGAGGAAGTCTCGAGGTCAAATACACTTGGAAAGACAACAAGGATGTTGGAAGGAGGTAGACTACAGTTATAAGCACTCTCACTCTTAATGGTGTCATTATACTGTGGTATTGAAGTGGTTTACATATTGACACATAGCGATCATAAGCCATTCCAGCAAAAATTGCATAAGCACAACAAGCATAGACATTGATGAACAGCACCTGAATTAAGCAGCCCTCTATAGATATGTAGTTATTGTCTTTGAGAAGATTAGCCATGATCTTTGGGCAGACTGCAGTGCTGCCTATTAATCCATTAATTGCCAGGTTAAACAGAAATATGTACATAGGTTTATGCAAACTTGAGTCAAAGTAAATCACTAGCAAAATTGTAACATTAGATAAAACAGTGCTAACATAAAGCAACAGGGTGATAAACAATACCCCATGATTTTTTGAACCTGGAGATCCATAGTTAGCGAAGAGTAAAGTCACATTGGACATTGGCTCTGCTGAGAGAGAAAAAACTAAAACATTTCAGTAAAGCATGTATTACAAACTGTTGTCTTGAAGGTAATAAAACATTTATGTATACAAGTATTTACCTTACCATGTTCAAACATGTCAGGATTTGAAGAGAGTGTGATAGTGGCATCCTAGCTCTTGCTTATATGCTGTGAGTGGCCAGTTGATTGATATGCATATTTATTTCTGTCACTCATGGCATTCATCCAAGATTGGTACAAAGTGGAAGTCGGATGACGAGCCAAGAGATGATCATGATCCAACACCCAAAAGGGAACAACTGCAGGTGAAAAAACGTTCCCTAAACTCAAGATCACAAGTACTGTATTAACAGTAATTTCTAAAATTCTTACACATAGAACAATCATGGCCTGAACCTCAGCTGCTGATGTGAAAATGCATATATACAAAACTCACCAATGGGCAAAGCAAAATTAAGTGTAAATACGTAGTAGATAAATAAATTAGTTAGTTTGTTTATTTGTAAAAGGTGGCCCAAATAAACCTTTTTGAGTGCAGTGCTTTGATCACGTGTGGCACAAACATAAACAAAGTTGTAGTGACGTGGACACGTGGTTGCAGGGGCGTTCAAGTTCAACCCCAACTGACCTCTTGCAGCAGCGAGATCTGCCGATGACAGCAGGGGCGGGTATACAAACGCTGCTATGAAGTTATGTAACCTGCGTTGTGTGGAACCACCGTGGTCCAGCCCTGCACACGCCCGGACTCCAACCCGCGAAACAGCAGCACCACGGATCGGGAGTCGAGCGCACTAACAATCCAGCTAAAAGCCCAGGCTACTAGCTTTCATGCCAGCAGTGCTCTTGAGGCATCGGGGAGTGAGGTTTACTAACGTTTGACACGCACAGCTAACTAGCTGGCATCCGTTACAGTTGGACTACTTCCCATAGTCTAGACATGACTACGTGACGAAACATGAGGCACAGGCCCTTGTGGATATGAAGAGGCATCTAAACGCCAGCACATATGTCAGGGATGTAAAAGCCAATTAAGGCAAAGTCCTGACGTCATTAAGGCAGGGCCTAGACTCCGCAGTACCTGGAGAGCAACTGTGCTGCGAAGCAGCCGCCTTGCTCTAGCAATAAGTTAAGGCCATGTGATATCGACCGCAGAGTCATAAACACGGCCATCTAGATCATCGTGGACAGATTTTTAACCACGTGCATCTTGTGCTGCACAGTTCAGCTCAAACTCGCCTACTTTCAACGTCATTACCACTGTTTATATTTCCCACACGTGATCAAAGCACCGCACTCAGTAGGCGAGTTCGCGAGTCGAGCAACACTCCTGCACGTGGTTAAAAACCTGTCCACAATGATCTAAATGAATACCTTTTATTTCTTACTCATTAAAATGAGCATGATGACTGACGAAATAAATTGATATGATGTGTTTAAATAAACCACTGTTGTCACACAGGTAACAGGCCTGCATTGTAGCACATTAATTAAATGTCAAGTGTTTTCCGTGTGTATCTATTTAACCAACAGCATAAAAATAGCAGAATATCCTCACGTTTTCAGTAGGCTAGCCTACCGCTGTTCCAGAAATCACAAATAAGAAGGTATCCCTTAAATTTCTGTTCATTTCAGCACATTCTAACGTAAGGAGCAAAGATTCTAGAACAAAGCAAGATGGATCACAGGGATAAGCTCCAGTGACGTCCCAGACGCTGGCTACAGTGCTGTTCCTAATATATGAACTGATCCATCTTAGTCCGCTCTAGAGTGTTTGGTAAGGAGATTCCTTCCAAACGGCCCTATCACGACTTTTGAACTGACGTCATTAGGGTGGGTGTCAGCCTGTGCAGTCGCTGAAAAATCAACTGCGCTAAGGAAAAGGCGACACAGACCCCGCGATATTTTAAGGACATGTGACATGATGTCACGGTGGTAACTTCCACCGCGTCTGCAAGACGTCGGACATGATTTCTAACCAGTTTGCATTTCGTCTGTCCCAGTATGCATTGTGTTTAACCCAGCATGCATCACATAAAGTCAGATCTGCGCAGATTTTCCAGAAGTCAAACGCACCTATTGACATATTCATGGGTTTCAATTTATGACAATAACAATAATCATATAAGCTACAGTCGCCTATTTGATGCTCATTGAGCTCAATGCAAATCAAACAGGCTAATAAGCCTTTTGGAAAAAGGACCATGACAATCTCTAGCTATGGTGAAGGGTATGTGATGATGTGGGTCTATTTTAATTCCAAAGGCCAAGGGAACTTTATCAGGATGCATAATATCCTGGATCCATGAAATAGCTGGCCTTTAAAAAATAAAAATCTGCCTGGCCCTATGTTAACCCTATGTGCTAAATTCCCATAGGGTTACATAGGGGGTCAAATACTTCCTTCCCTTAGCATTTAAGGAAAACATTTATTTATTTACGATACATTCTTCAATCACAAAGAAAATTGCTGTCCTTGGCGGTTTTATTTTTAGTCATTTTTTGAATTAAGACATTAAGATCAACTGTCAAATGATGATTTTATATTCCTGTTTTAGCATGGTATCAAATACATATGCTCCTCACTGTATAAATATACACGCTAAAGCTGTCGGGGAAGCTCTGCAGAGAAATATGCAAGCATAAAACGAGCGAAAATGAAAAACGAAACCGAAACCAGAGATGAAATCGCCAATCCTGCATTGTTCCTCTTTAATGCCAAAATGTTACATTAATGAGTCCTTCTGTGTACTTGTCTACTTCCTGATGGGTGCTGGTAAGGCAGTGAAAGGTAGGGAATTCTGGGAGTTGTTGGATTTTATCCACATGACTAAAAAATATTTTCGGCTTTTTTCTCCCATCTCAGGTGAAAATGAGGGAATGATGCACGACCATTCGAAAATATGACTGGGTTTCTAACAATAAAAAGCTTAATGTAAATGGGTGAAATGCTCCTTTAAAGGGGACATATCATGCAAAACTCACTTTTTGCGGGCCTCTACTGTTCTTATAAACACTCCAAGCGCAAAAAAAACCCATCCATCTGTTTTCTGTAGATCAGTAGAAAGACTTTGGTGTCAAGAAAGTATGCTGCTGTGAGCCATTTGGATGGCTCCCTTATTCTGATGTCATTCTAAGGGAATTTGCATAGACCAACCCTAGCACCAGGGTCTAACATATGTGGTTGGATGCTGGCTCTGTTTTAGTCATTTTCACCTGTGAAACGAGCAGCGTAATCAATACACGCAGCCGGAGGCGTGGCCAGCCCAGAGACGGCTCAATTTGGGAGAGACCAATTCTAAAAAGAGGTATGATATGTCCCCTTTAAGGAGTCGACTATTGACGGATATGCGGTCTTCATCATTAAATGCAGTTGAAATGCGGGTTGAAACCTTCTGCCACCTGGTGGTTGTTTGGGTACATTGCCTTAGCCTCGAAAAAATTTGTCTTGACAGCCTGCGGGATCTCTTCGGGAGTCCCGCGGGAAAAGGTGCATTCTCAACCCGTACCCACTGTATATGATGCCAGGACTATTTTCTAGTGTATACTGCTTTCTAATATGACGGTTTATGACTATTTAAAGTTAGTTCAGTATGCACACGTAAGTAACAAGACATACGATTGGTTTTGGTATACATTGTGGACCTTTTGTTTTTAATTGTGCCACCACTCATGCAACAACTGCATTACATTCTGGCAAAGAACTGATCTTTTATTATTATTTTTTTAAATATTCATTCAATTTCCTCACTGAAAACATGCAGGTACTCCAGGCCACTGCTTGTAGCACATAACGGAAGACACACTGCTGAAGGCTGCTGCTGATGGAGACTGGAGTTGGCAGTGGAGGCGGGCAGTGGCTGCCAGTGCAGGTGACTGGGGGGTGGCAGTGGAGGCGGGCAGAGGCTGCCAGTGCAGGTGACTGGGGGTGGCAGTGGAGGCGGGCAGAGGCTGCTGCTGATGGAGACTGGAGTTAGCAGTGGAGGCAGGCGAAGGCTACTAGGGGTGGTGACTGGGGATGGCAGTGGAGGTGGGTCAAAGGTCCTGGACAGTGATTGGGTGGAGAGGCCAAGGACCTCCATGGCAACAACCAATGTCGTTGGCAGTGGTCTGGCAGTAATTGTTGGTCTGGTAGTGGATGTGGAAGGTTTCACAGCTGGCATGATCTTTCTTGCCTTTTTAGCTTGACTTTTGCTCCCCAGGTATACTTTATTTTTCTTTCCTTAACCTCAGCATGATATATTTGTTGATTATCTTATTTTTCAGGTCATGGCATGAGGGAAGGTTGCTGTGTAGGCCCTTGGCCTCTTCTTGTAGCAGTGTCCTTGCATTGGAGGTCTTTGGAGGTCTTTGGAGGTTTTCATCAGGGATTCACCAGTCTTCAGACAAAACAGCTGCTCCATCTTCAGAGTGAGAGCTAACGCCTCATCCGATGGTCTGTAAAGAACACTTTTTTTATATTCTTTTAATTGTAGGAGTGTATCATCATGCCGATCATTTGAGCTGTTGTCCTCCGCAACCACCGCATGCCGGCATATCTAGCATGATGGCTGGTCACCCCTTTGACCACATAACCAGCCAGGTGAAATAGCACATTTGACTCTGTTCTTGTCAAATCAGGTTGTATGGCGGGATTGTCTAACTGGTCCACTCTCATAGATGCTGCAGGACTTATGGTGGTGGTGCTTGTGGCGGCAGTGGCGGTGTCAAGGAAGTCCACCATCAAAGTAGTTTCCAGTCCTTACAGTTGAAAGGTATTGCCCAACAGTAATTGCCCGCAAAGCATAGTGAAATTCGACAGGCGTTGGCACAGGATTTCCTTGCCTAATGCATGAAAATGTGTTTTCCAGGCAGTCCTGTGTAAATGTATGCCCCCTGTTCAAAAGGTCTTGGTGAACCTCAAGGATGGCAGTTGTTGGCATGATGAGCCCTGTCTGCACAGGTTTCCATCGTCCATCACCAATCTTCAACCCATGGAATAAATGGATTGAGTCTTGGAGAAATGTAATGGCTTTGTTATAGTTCTCCATTTTCAGGTGGCTGAGGGCAGTGCTGACCCTGTGGGAGGACATCAACTCAAACCATTGGTCCATCACTTCCAGAAACCAAGAGGTGGTGAAGTTTGTCTTGGGTCGTTGCTCCTCCTCCACCAGATACTTCAGGGCAGCACTTGTTGTCTTACTGAATATGTGCGTTGCAGAACTGACCTTCATCTTTTCAAAATGATTCGGTTCAACAACAGCCCTGGTCAGTTTTGGAGCCAGCTTCAAAGGCATACTCTCCTGGTAGCTCACCAGGGGCCTCATTTATAAAACTTTGCGCAGGATGTACGCCAGAAGATGGCGTGCGCTCAAAACTCAGAAAGTGCGTGCGCACAGCAATATTCTGATTTATAAAACCGTGCGCACGCACGTTCCACGCCAATTTCCCTTTATAAATCAAGCTCTACTCTACATTTGCGGCACCTGTGCGTACCTCAAGACACACCCATAATTGCTTATAAATATTCAGCGAAACGCCCTTAATGAATATTGATGTCTGTGGACAACATGCCAAAAACAGCGGGAAAGACAAAAAACGCAACTTCATTGACTTTTTGTGGGTTCATAAATGGCGTGAGCAGCCACCGTTTCAGCGGATATCCACTGTCACCTACAACATAACTTGAATGAGTAAAGGGTGAATGTTTAGAAATGGTCGAAAAATTGCAACAAATTCTTTTAGGATTTACACACAGGATTTAAACACGATTCGCCCGCACCTACAGTAGAAGCCACCATCGCGCAGAGCTCCAGCATTCAGTCTGCGCCCAACGCTGCTACAGTATGTCTCAGTATGAATCAGGCCAACATTTGTGAGCAACATGTCCGTGTCACATTTATAACTTGGACATTGAGGGAATGAAAATGCTTCCTGTTAACAAAGGCACATTTATTTTCACTCGGTGGTCTTATAGCAATATGATTGCAGTCAATAGCACGGATCACATTTGGGAAATTAGACTGCGTTTTTATTTGCCTGTTCACCATGTAAGGAAAGTTGATGTAGTTTGGTGATGAAGCAGTTACACCTCCTAAAGCCTACCTTACATTGACAGACTTTGCAAAGATTTGGAAAAGATTTTTTAAAGACTACAGTCTCAGACCCTCTCACATCTAAAGACAATTCATTGAGTTTTTAGTCACAGTCTAGTCACAGGCCAGTCTCAGATTAGGATTTTGCAAAGACTGTGGGTCACTATTTACAAGACTGCTGCTAGATTCCTTCAAATTATTTCCATCGTGCAATAGGCTACACGTCATCATTAACAGGAAATCACATGATAGCCTACTCATATCAAAGTATTTTTTTCGCGTTTCTGCAGCATTGTTTGATGTGTGACATCACTAACAGATATAGAGTTGTTCTGTCTCGTAGAATAGCCGACTAATAAATGATAAGAAATGAAATAACAAATAATCATATAGGCTACAGCTGTCGCCTATTTTGCCCCTTCCTGTTTTCGTGTTCGCGAGAGGTTACTATTGGTTTTTAATGTTCACGTCACTATTTGCATGAGCCACGACTGAAAAGACTTCCGATAATATCAAACATGTTTGATATTGTCGTAACGGCAAAACTAGAGAAAGACTGCCTCCGACGGACTTAAAACCGCTAAGATTGGCACCTTACACTAAACGATTTAGATGACGGGAGCGCGCTGCGATTCTAGCACAACTCTCAAGATTTCCGCCCGATTTTGGAAATTTAGTCGCCGACTGTTAAAACAGGCCAAAATCGTGCAATGTAAGCCAGCCTTAACACGTCTGGCAAAATTCGGCTGAAGGTTGGCTATTCCAGTCCGGTCAGCCAGTTCTCGATTCAGCCAGTGGCAAGAAAGCCGATGCAAGTCAGCACTTACTGTATATAGCCTACCATTTGCAAGCTAACAAGCAACATGTTTGAGCCTTGATTATTGACAAATAACAAAACATGCATGAAAGCCATAAGTGGATAATTAACAAAACATACATAGGCATAGCCTATCAGCATGTCTTTCTCGCATCAAATAAGATGGAATTTTTGACGGGCGCACGAAACAACAATCAACCACGTTTTAGATTTTAAACAGGATTAGGTTAAGGCAGTTATGTGATGCGCGTCATTGCGCGATGTTATGCTTGTGTTAAACTTCAATTATTGAACCAATTTCGGGTCGTTGTACCTGTTCCCTCCTGAGGTCGCAATTTCTGCTTTTCCCTTTTTTGTGCGTACGCATGGGTCAGAGCTTGCGTGGAGGTGCGCACATTTTCCCGTCAAGTTCACGTTTTATAAATACCAAAGCTTGCGTAGAACGAGGCGTACGCATTCTTTTGTGCGTACGCATCGTTTATAAATGAGGCCCCAGGTCTTTCACGGGATCAAGAGAGACTGTACCCAAAGGCAGCTGCTCCTTCTCCACAACATCCTGTGGTAGAGTGATGTACTGCGCACAAGAGCACTCTTCAAATTCTTAATTACATGGGGAACATCTGCCATGAAGAAAAGACGCCGCTGTGCCTCCACAGGATGTTGGATCCATGGTTCCTCCTGTGTCACCCCGAAGGCCTTCCACATTGCCCTGTTTGGACTTCCCATGTCACAGGTGACTGCTGTTACATGAAGCCCCACAGAAGCTGCTGCCTCAACAATGGCCACAATGATAGACTGGTACACACTACCTTTTGTTGAGTTGCCAGTGTAGTGGTAGGCAACAATTTGCTTCCATCTCCTTGAAATTCCGGCAAGCATGAAGACACAGGCATGGGTTGCCTCACCTGTGTGCTGAGGTAATGTTACATCACCAAAGAGTCTTCCAGTCCCCATGTGCAGTTCCACTCCCTCTGAAATGGCCATCTCATCAAGGGTAAGTGTGCATTCCCTTTCCATGATGTTCATGGCCTCAGCCTTAAGACGTAACATTTCAAATACCTCCCCCAATATGCCCGGCTCAAACTTCAGGTGCTGCATCCTCCTTTATAGCGTGCACACAGGCTTGGCATTGGAATTCCCATGTCCTGTACAGCCTTGTAACCGGTTGGGCCAGCAGCAAACCTTAGTTTAATGCCCTTTTTTACTGATGCGTTCCCCCATTAAATGTTTTTTTTACCTGCAAAGCCCTAATTTGGTCCTTATTTAAAATTGGAAAGAAAAGAAAATGACAAATGAGATTATTATAATATTGTAAATGGCAGTTTTAAAAATGCTTTATATGCAATGAAATACCTTGAACTAGAGCAATTTGGGCCATCAGATTTAAATACTTGTTAACATTACTGTATATTAATACCCATAAGTATTTCTGGGTTAAAATATTGCAAAGCGATTTGGTCACTTTGTCTTGCTCTTATCAGTTTTAACATAGTCAAAACATATCCTATTAGAATATGAAATTGTAATTTTAGCTGCCATACACCATTATTTATTAGCTATCCATATTAGCTATAAGTGCTTGCTTGGTAGTCTACCATTTTGCTGTGGCATGAACAATTTAATGTTATATGCAAAATGTGCATGGCCGCGGAACCACGTGTGTTTATAGCTAGCTAGCTGGCAAACTAGCACTCCATATTCAAGTCACAACAAGGGTATATTGGAGATATTATCACTGTTTATATACCAAACTTAGCTACAGTTGTGCTGCACGTCAATAAGCAGCAAATAGTTCCACGTTACAAATCTTTGAACTTTATGAAAATTGTAAATTCGTGGAAAAACTTCAGTGGGGCTTCATATTGTAGCTAAAGTTATAACATTAACGTTAGCTAGCTGCTTCCTTAACCAGCTTTTAATAGGCTGATGGCTAGGCTAAACGTCTAAATAATGACCAGTGAATCAAATGAAATGTAGGCTAATTTAGAGTTTTTAAAACGTCATGTTGCACAACATTTAATGCTGTGTAGCCTGCTACACTTATTCTGTTATAAGTTAGAGGGTGAAGAAAAAATTTTCGGCTCATTCAGTTTGACCAACGACGCAACGGTTTTTCAATGACGTTTCAGACGATAATATAGTTGCGTGGTTGTTTCAAAAACGTCCGGCAACCTGTCCGTTTATTCTTAGGTTAGATTCATAGATATATACTGTATATTGACATCTATGGGTTAGATTAATAGATTGTTTGATCCGAATGGAGAGAAATATATGAACTTACCTTTTCCAAACGTGGTAGTTCCCAAAGCCTGGCTGTCTGAGACTCGCGCCGCTTCCAATCCTTCCTTACTCCTGTGGGAATCCCCGTAGTTGGCACAAATTAGAGATGCGCGGATGGCGGTTACAGCCGCGGACTCCGCGGTTAAACCGCGGATCAGGCGGATGACATGAAGAAATATAATATTTTAATTAAATTCGGGCGGGTGGCGGTTGAAACAATCAAATGAAAAAAATATATACATTGTCAAATTGTGTTAGGTACATCCGAAAAAAAAACAGCACACTTTCAAATAGTCAAATTTTCATCAGGCAGTAATTTGGCCTATTTGCATCTATGCAATGCTGCTCTGTTTAGGCTTATCAGAGATGGCAGCGCAGGCGAAGGTGGTACGTGACAAATTGAAAAAGGGAGAACTAAAAACCAAGGAAAAAGAAGGTCGGAAAAGTGCTGCCTGGAATAAATTTTATGAAGTGGTCAATGAGGATGGCACCAGTGCAGGCTATGTCATTTGCAAAACCTGCGAAGCTGTTTATGTGCATGACAGTCATAAGACGGGTACGTCTAACATGGTGCATCACATGTGTGCTAAACCCCAAACCTCCACGAACACATTGACATGTTTCGTTCGTAGAGATCCAAACAGAGTACCACAGGATGTAAAATCCAAGCTGACAGATGCATGTGTGGACCTGTGCACTGTTGATATCCGACCGTTTGATATAGTATCTGGTAAAGGATTCCACCAAGTGGCCCAGACGCTGATTGACATAGGGGCTAAGTTCGGTTCCGTTGACGCTGGTGCTATCTTACCCCATAGGCAAACTGTGTGCGTTTGCGCAAAGAAACAGGCTTCCACTGATAAGCAGAAACTTTCGGAGGCCATACAGGAAGCTCTAAGCAGCAACGGTGGTATTGCCGTAACGTAGGTTACGAATGTAACTATGGATCTGTGAGACCGAGGGATGACCGTCACTACGGTCTAAAAAGGAATGATCACCTTCGTTCTGCCTATCACCGAGACCATATGTAAAAATAGTCATGTCCATGACCTCCGGAAGCAGAACGACTTGCGTTAATAAATAGCAGAGAATGCTCCCGGGTCAGTCTCCTATCCCTGAACGCCTCAGAATGGTCCGAGCGACAAGGATAGTGACGGTCATCCCTCGGTCTCACAGATCCATAGTTACATTCGTAACCTACGATCTGTTTCGACCTCACTCTGACCGTCACTACGGTCTAAAAAGGGATGACACATACCAAAAGGGTCGCGAGGAACCCAGAATCAATGATTAAAACCTCGCTCGGTCACGGACATGAGGGCGGCATCGCCGACTGGAGGCGGGCGAGTGACATCCACCCTGTAAAAACGGGTAAAAGTGCATGGCGTCGACCATGAGGCCGCTGCACAGATATCGTCTGCTGCTACACCCCTAAGGGCAGCCCAAGACATAGCCATACTCCTGGTAGAGTGAGCCCTCGTACCAGAAGGAATCAGTATTCCCTGCGCCGTGTAAGCATGGGAAATAACCTCCACCAGCCAATGCGAGAGTCTCTGCTTGGAGAGTGGAAGCCCCTGCCTTGCTGCACCGTAACAGATGAAAGCTGAGAGTGCGCCTTCCGCAAGGACTGCGTACGGGCCAAAAAGGCCCTCAAGGCCCTGACTGGGCACAGGGTCAGCAACTTGTAGTGCTGTGCCTGTGAGGTGGAAGAAGGCTGGAATTGAGTCACCTCCAGGACCTGGTTAATGGACTGCGGATTAAGAACCTTTGGCAGGAAAGCTGGATTCGGCCAAAGTGACACGCTAGCACCTCCTGCCTGCCACCTAAGGCAGTCGTCACTAACGGAGAGAGCACACAGCTCACTGACACGTTTCGCAGAACAGAGCGCCAAGAGAAAGGCAGTCTTAAGCGACAAGGAACGCAAATCTGCGTCTAAAATAGGCTCATACAGGCCTACAGGAAGTGACGTTAAAACCGTGGGCAGATCCCAGCCCGGTGCCCGCAAAGTGCGACCTGGACGCAACCGGCGGGCTCCCTTCAAGAACTGGCAAACCAAGGGATGCCTCCCAAGGGGACCATTGTCCACACCCTGGTGAAAGGCCGAAATGGCTGAAGCATAGACTGTCACGGCACTGGCCGCCTTGCCTTGATCCAATTCGGACTGCAAGAAACGCAAAACTTGTGGCACGGGGCAAGCCGCTGGCTCGAGGCCCATGCCAGCACACCAATCTGAAAAGATCCCCCACCTGAGTGCGTAGCAAGCTCTAGTGGATGGAGTCCTGGCGTTATTCAGCGTGTCCTGAACAGACACATCTAGCTGCTCAACGATTGAGTTGATTGGAGGCACCTCTGGGACCTTGTTCCCCCTTGGTGATGGACATAGTACACTACCACAGTACTGTTTATCCTCACGAGAACGTGTTGGTGTTGCAACACCGGCAGGATTCTCTGCAAGACAAGATGGATGGCCTTCAGGTCGAAGACATTTATGTGCTCCAACGTCCATGGGGGCTGCCACATGCCCCTCACCGTCAGAGACACGTCTGTCGAAATGACCGGTCTCCTGTGGGGAAGGCCCCCCAGTGGGACACCTCTGAGAAAGAACTCCCTGTCTCTCAAAGGGTGCAGGGCTCGAATGCAAGCCCGGGACACATGCAGCATCACCTGCCTGTTGCCCTTCGGGTGAAGACAGAAGGCATTGAACCAGCACTGCAGGGGGCGTGCCCTCAGCAGGCCAAGAGAAACTACCGCTGCTGCTGCAGACATCAAACCCAGCAGCTTCTGGACCCTGTGGGCGGTCACGAGACCGACCAAGCTGAAATGACCCAGCATGCCGAGCAAGCGGTCTGCTCTCCGTGGAGTGAGAGACGCCGCCATGCCAACTGAGTCGAGAAGGACACCAAGGAACTTCGCCTGTTGGCGGGGTTGCAGGTCAGCCTTCATATGGTTGACTGAAGCCCAAGAATTAAATGTGGGCCATCTTGAAGGGCAGCACCTTGAGATAACGATTCAAGGGCCTGAGGTTGAGAACGGGCCGAAGACCGCCGTCCCTCTCGGGAAGAATAAAAGAACCCAGAAGCAACTCTTGAACCTCTTTGGCAAATACTGACATTAAAAAAGGGTCTTGCAGGACGTTACCTTGACCCCTGAAAACACAGGGGGGCGCCGTCAAAATTGCAATCGGCAACCACGAGCCACCATGGCTACGACCCAAGGGTCTGGGACAATCCCCTCCCAGGAGGTCCGTGACAACTGGGAAGGACAATCGACGGGCACCCATGGAATGCTATGCGGGAATGCTATGCGGGACCGCCACCGCGGCCCGCACCCCTACCTGTGCCTCGCCGTTGACCCCCTCTACCCCTGGAATGGGAATATGGGGCCAATCTCTGGTCAGGTGGATGAAATTGCCAGTCACCAGAGGCCTGTGGGATATAACCCCTCGGCGAAGGCCAGGCCGGCAGCCGCGGCCTATAACCGCCTACAGACGGTTGACCAACGCTGACCGTTGAGGCAGGCCTACGGCACACATGCCAGACAGCTTCCCTCGACGCTGCAGCATGTTCAGCGCGGTCGAGCACCTCCTGGGATCCTGGGTGGAAAACATGCCCAGGGACAACTGGGAGATTCAGCAGCTCCCGCTTGATAGGCTCTGGCAGGGAGGTCTGTGCCAGCCAAACCTGCCTGCGGCACAACACCGCGGAACCCATGGCGTCTCCCACATCACGGGTCAGCTGGGCGTGGGATGACAGAGCTGCATCCAGCAGGGCCCTGGCGTCCTGGTCGTCTTGACTCAGCGTCTTGCGAAGCGACGCCAGCATAATGGCCAGAGCGTTACCCATTCGGGCCGCTCGTGCTGCTGCATTAAAAGTACGAGTGGCCAGGCGGTCCGTCTTCGCGCACTCCTTACGGGGGCAGCGTGGATTGGGTGACACACCAGTGAGGCCCAGAGATGTCAACGCGGCCATTGACTGCTCGACGGGTGGCATGTCCCCGAGTCCAGTCTTCACAGGGTACGTGGCTGTTGCTAGCTGGCGGCAGCCTGCATTGAACTGCGGGCGCTGCGTCAACTTACCCCATGACGACCTCAGCATTGCCGCGTAGTCAGGCGGCACCGGCACGGGGGGTGGTGGGGTAGCACAAGGGATGCCCTCCCAGACACCTACCATGGGAGCCGGAGCAGGTGTGGGCGCTTCAAGGCCCATGATGTTTGCAGCGCTCAGCACCAGTGACATCAGGGAGCTGACGGGGACCTCTTCCGCCCCCACGGAGCTGTCACCCAGCCCTGTAGAGCCTGTCTGCTGATCTCCCATGAGGTCGTCACCTGTGTGGGGAGCGCAGAGAGATAGCACATCCGCATCGTCCCGTTCCTCCTCCTCACCATGGCTCCCAGGCCTGGATGAGAGGGCGCCCTCCTGGCCAGGGGGCAGGGTATCCGAAGAAGAGGCCTGGCGATCTACCAGCCTGTCCATCTTCTGTGCTAGAGCCTGGAGAGCAGAGAGGATCTGGAGCGACTCCGCGCTACCACCCTCGGTCGCTGCAGCCGTCGCCAGACGCTCAGCAGGACGCTCAGCCGGACGCTCGGCCAGACGCTTAGCCGGAATGGGTGCAGCTCTCTGGGACGGCCTGTGGGGGGACTCACGCTGCCGGCCCCGCTTGTGACTCCGCTTACGACCATGCCCACTGAAGGGGAATGGCCGGCCAGAGGAACGTCGCCCCTCTCGTCGGCCCTCATGCACGTGGCCGGATATCAGGGCTGCCCGTTGTTGTCTCTCACCCCTGGAGAGGTCGCAGGCAGCGCTGCAGGGGTGGTCAATGTCCTCCAGGACGTGTGTAGCCCCAAGACACATGGGGCACTCCCTGTGCCCATCACTGGCACTCATGGAGGCGCTGCAGATCCAGCAGTAGTGGGAAGCCATCGCAGGCCCAAGAAGCCTAGGCGGCGTTGATGCCTGGAGCCCTCCTCGACCAGTCCACCAAGGTATGACGGTGGCCCGCACCAGCGCACGAATGCACCTAGCAGGCGCACACTAGCCCAACCGACTGCGAACAGCAGTCTAGGGTGCCACAGAACCACAGAGGTGGCCCGCACCAGCGCACGAATGCACCTAGCAGGCGCACACTAGCCCCACCAGCTGCGAACAGCGGTCTAGGGTGCCACAGAACCACAGAGGTGGCCCGCACCAGCACACGAATGCACCTAGCAGGCGCACACTGGCCCCACCAGCTGAGGACAGGGGTACAGGGCGTGGCGGGGAGGCGACAGAGAGGAGCACTTCAGCGGTCCACAGCGTATGAACACACCTGGGCAAATAAAAGCACACAGTATTACGAAGGCCCACGCCCGCGGATGACAACACACAATGGGCGCAGGCTAGTCCCAGCACTGCGAACAGTGGCCCAGGGCAAAGCACAGAACAGAAAGTATAAAGCCAAAAACAGGCTATACAATAAACAGAGAGCACCTCAGAAATAAATCCAGGTAACACTCAACAATAAACCTCTCACTGCACAAGCAGGCTAGAGGAACACAAAATAGCACAGCAACGTAATCACTTACCGTGCAACAATATAAACAAACCCCTCCCTGCACAAGCAGGCTAGAGGAACACAAAATATGACAGCAACGGAATTACCTACCGTGCAACAATATTAAACCTCTCACTGCACAAGCAGGCTAGAGGAACACAAAATAGTACAGCAACGGAAATACTTACCGTGCAACAAACAATTAACCTCCCACTGCACAAGCAGGCTAGAGCAACACAAAATATGACAGCAACGGAATTACCTACCGTGCAACAACATTAAACCTCTCACTGCACATGCAGGCTAGAGGAACACAAAATAGTACAGCAACGTAATTACTTACCGTGCAACAATATAAACAAACCCCTCACTGCACAAGCAGGCTAGAGTAACACAACATATGACAGCAACGGAATTACTTACCGTGCAACAATATAAACAAACCTCTCACGGCACAAGCAGGCCAGAGTGACACAATATTACAACAACGTAATTACTTACCGTGTAATGATATAAGCAAACAATAAATTACAGCGCTAGGTGGCCCGCAGCAAAACTGACAGGCTAACACAATATCCGGCTGCACAATGCAGTAAAACACAAGAGATAACAGGCAGACTTACGAAAAACTTCGGCTGCAACGACAACAAAGTACAGAAGACCGCACGGCGGCCCACACCAGTGCGCGAACGCACCTATAGTGGGCTCGCACAAAGCCCACGGCTGCGAACAGGCGTATAGGCACAGTATAAACAACACAAAATACCGGAACTAGCGCTCAACAAACAGCAATCTAAGCTAGACAACAGCTAGCTCAGCTGACAAAAGAAACACACCACTCCAATTCTCGGGGGCAAAAATATGCACCCGTACCATTACGTAAAGTGATGTCTTACCTTTCGGAGTCTCTTCAATACTCACAAGGTCTCTGAGGCGAGAAGGAAAAAGAGACTGACCCGGGAGCATTCTCTGCTATTTATTAACGCAAGTCGTTCTGCTTCCGGAGGTCATGGACATGACTATTTTGACATATGGTCTCGGTGATAGGCAGAACGAAGGTGATCATTCCTTTTTAGACCGTAGTGACGGTCAGAGTGAGGTCGAAACAGATCCACAGATATGTGGACGGATGAATTTAAAAAGAGATCATACACAGTCCTTACGTGTCATTACATCTTTCAGTGGAGGCTGGAAAATCGCATATTGGCAACGGTGGAATTTGACCCTACATTGAAAAAAACCAGTGAAAACCTACACGAGCAGATAACCAGTGTGTTAACGTCCTACGGAATACAGACTGACAAAATAGTGTTTGTCAGTGACCAGGGCTCGAACATAAAGGCCGCACTCCGGTCCTACCACTGGATTCCGTGCTCCGCACACATCCTTAACACAGTACTGAGACATACGTTCTGTACAAAGGGTTACTCCGAGTCCGATGACATTGAAGATGTAGTGGACATGATCAATTACTGCAAAGAGCTCGTTGCATACCTGAAGAGAACCGGTGCGATCGCCAGCCTAAAGCACACCGTGAATCAAGAATGTGATGTGCGATGGAATAGTAAAGTTACTATGTTGGAATCAATACAGAAACAATACCAAGACATAAGAGAGCTGCTAGAGAAGAGAGACCAAGAACATCGCCTTGATGGAATCCACCAGGATCAACTCACACACTTGATCGACTTTCTCACCCTTTTCAAGTTAGCAATCAGCGAGCTTGAAGGTGAAGATTACCCAACCATTCACATGATGTTGCTCTGGTTTGTCAAGCTCAAAAAACACTGCGAGCCCAAGTTTGGAGACCCACCTTACATGAAAAGTCTCCGCTCTCGTGCGTCTGCCCTTCTTGATGAGAAGATGTGCCCTACTGCTACTCATAAAATTGCCACTTTTCTCCACCCGAAATTTAAGTCCCTGAAAATGCTGGTAGAAGAGGACAGACGAGAAGTGATTAGGCAAGTTCGCAAACTTCTACCAGAGGAAGGCGTCCGTCTCAGTCATGATGGAGAGGGAAGCAACCCTGTCACCGAGCCCATGGCAGCAACAGAGCAAGGTGCCGAAGGTGGGTCGATGCTTTGCCTAGGCTATTAAGTTTAATTAGGCTATTTTTATTGATTAGTGTAAAATATTGTCTATGTAGTAGGCCTACCAACATGGATCAATATTAGATTTCTTCGGTATTTTGTAGGTGTAGCTGATGGCGCACTAACGAAAAAGCCAAGGATTGACTTCACGGAATGGGAGGAGGATACAATAATTGTGGATGAAGTAGAGGAGTATTCCTCTACAAACTTCCATATAGATGGATCAGCAGAGGAAAATCTACTTTCCTTTTGGGAGAAACAAGGCCATTCATTCCCACGACTACAGCACCTTGCTAAGAGAATTTTATGCATCCCAGCAACAAGTGCTGCGAGCGAACGCTCCTTCAGTGCAGCAGGGCGCGTAATAGAGGCCAGGCGCTCTCGCCTGAATCCTGACACTGTAGATGCTATTTTATTCCTGCATAGTGCTAAGAAGAATTCTCAGTAGACCTAAGGTCTGGCATATTAAACCAATTAGCCTACGTTACCTAGGCTACAAAAAAACCCTTAAGCTTTTGAGTTCGGTCAGCTGAATAAGTTTGATGGTTACGTTCATATAGCCTATGTGCGACTGTGCATATTTCATTATAAACATACAGTTTAAAGTTTGTGGGGATGATCTAAAGTCCATAGGCTATTTGGGGCATAGACTTGTCCGTTTGACCCTCCACACATCTATTTGCCTAGGCTATAGGCCAAGGCCACTAAGTTAGTACGTTGCTGACATTTCCTTGGAGTGATCTATACAGGCAATTTAACCTGGTCAGAATGAATGTTTGTTCAATATGTTATTAAGTTTTGTGTGTGTGATAGCCTTACAATGCCTTAAGCCTTAAGATTTACGATGCACATGTAGCCTAGGCTATATGTTTCGCAAAACAGGTGGTATAGGCCTATGCCTACATTAGGATATTTATTTATCCTATATTTATTTATTTAATAATTTTTTTTCCTGTATTTGTTTTTGGCACATAAAATGGGCATTGTCTAGAGATATGAATAAAGGTTCGTAAAGGTTCATCTGTGTCGCGGAATTTGTGTTTTCCGATGTTTTACTGAGCAACCGCTCTCACGCGCGCGCACAGACACTAAAGGTAATAAAAAGTTTAAATTAAGTAGCCAGCATTTTCTCTGCAATAAATAAGTAAAATAGGCTACAGTGCAAGTTGACCAATGATTCATCTCCCATGTCGCGTCACGTTGCAGCGCTTTGGTAGGCCAGATAGATAGATGGATAGATAGATAGATAGATAGATACTTAATTGATCCCCAGGGGAAATTCACGGTACATAGGCATAAATTCATAAAATTCATAGGCAATAAATTAAATAAACTCTGGTTATTTTGTTTCGATATTAGTTATATATAAAACAGCCAGTCATTGTAGCCTACCATTCAGGGAATAGCCTATGCATTTAAAAGAGAGACAGATTATGGAGTGATATGACATCGGGCAAATGGCAGCGTGAGAAGTTCAGAACGCAAGAGCTAAACTTCTACAAGTAACATCCACAGCAAAAAAAAAAAAAAAAAAGAAGAAGAAGGAAAGAAAAAATGGTCGGAAAACTTTGACCATTAGATGTGTAAGGCAAGCAGGCGTCAGCGTTTCTTTAATATCGTTGGCGTTTCTTTAATATCTATAGTTTGTTTCGATCGGCCTGCTGGTATAATTTTAATTGCGCTGTCTGTCTGAAAAAGACGCGCTCTCAAGTGCAGTAGCCATTAATTAGTATGCTAAATAGCAGCATGTTGAAATTATGTGCCAAATTGCGTTTTTATTGCAATAATAAAATTGTATGCTACAGGCCGATGTGCGTTTTATTTGGAGACTGTTTCACGAGACAGAGACAGAGTTCGCTGCTGATATTCTGTGGATAGGCTTCAACATAGCCAATGTAGGACTATAGACTTTCTAGCCTCGCGTCAGCAGCGCCTTGCATCACCCATTGACCTTAAAACAACCAGCGGATGGCGGGCGGGTGTGGTTATGAAAATCGGTCAAAAAACGTTGGTGCGGATGGATGGCGGATGGATGAAAATTGTGTGATGCAGTTACGGTTGAAATAAAAGCCCATCCGCGCATCTCTAGCACAAATGCACATGCGTGAACTTCAAGAATCTCGCTCTAGCCCAGATACTTGACAATTTGAGTATTGTCAACTTACCTATTCCACTTTACAATGTTAACTCACTGGAATGGTTGAGATTAATGTTAATAACAAGTTTGGAAAGGCAACTTAAGTATTTGAGTTTTGTGTACTGAAAATCTTTTGTTTGCATAACAAATGCCAAGTTAGATTTTTTACACCATTTACAAAGATGCACTGTGAAATTTGAGACGTGTGCTGAGTTATTTGCAATTTGATGAAATCAATGAGAAATGCCATTCTGTTGTGAACAATTGCATGGTATTTGTCCATGTTATTTTGAGAATGTAATTTCAGTTTCAAGAAATGAGCCAAACTAACAGAGAAAAAATGTAGTCTAAAGATGATCTTGATGTGGGTCTAGCATGGCTAGGCTACAAGGAAACATGAGATTTTACGAAAAAAAAAAAAAAAAAAATTCTTTACCACAGAATTCAACTGCTCCCAAATGGACTTTCTCTGCAGAAAATGTTCAGGCCCTGGGAAAAGATCTCTTAGATCCTCCTTTGAAAGTGTCTTCAGCGCATCTACATCCATATTAGCAGCTGTGTCAAAATTAGAGAACAAGAGACAACTAGGAGTATGAACTGAATCAGATGAATCAAGAGATGAGATTCACTTAATCTCAGCGACTAAGAAGGACCATAGCGACCATCACTGTATCATGTTCTCATTCTTACCTTTTAAAATGTCGATGGCCACTCCATCCAACTCCATTGCATCCATATATCTTTTGTGCTATAAGTAAAGCAGCTCATTTTAGCTCATGTCAGACTTCCTTTTTACAGATTCAAATTCCTTTGAAGATATTTTATTAACATATCAATCAACGCTGCATTCACACCAATATCTGTGCGCAGTTTTGGTCCGCTTTTGTTAAGAATACTTTACATTTACTTTATATCACCTGGCCTAAATACTGCACCTTTCATACACTCCAGCACTTTATCTCCTGGTGATTTCATGCCAATCTGCTTTCTTAGCTTACTTTTAGAACTAGAAAAGAGTTCTATTTTTCTGTGCGTGCACCGTGCGGGCTCATACACTTTAAAAGAGAGCTTGGGCAGCCGGTTCACGCAGGAGACCATTTCTGGTGTGAATACCAAGACACGCACGCACACTCACACCGCTCAAGGACAGCACCGCTTTCTGACTGCGAACGCGCCGATAGCTGTGTGAATGCAGCGTTCTAAATCCAACTCAAAATTTTAGATTTACACATCATTAGATCATATTCATCATCAACCTAATGTGAATTAATAAAATAAATGAAGATAAAACCAATATAATTAATCACAATTTACCATATTTTCCTTTCTAAAAGTTGAAATATTAGTCGCATCAGTCAAAAAATGCGTCACAGAGAGGGAAAAAAACCCTATAGCCTGAGTCCCACCGCATACTCTGCTGCAGTGACAGCGCCTGATTTACTTCTAGGCCTACAGAAAAACGACTTTTTGGGTGATGAGCTCTCGCCCCTCTGCCTTTTTATGCTGGGCTGAACGTATGCGTGCTTGCACTGCCGGTCGATCAGACCAAGACTGTCAAAATCGTCAAGAGTGCCGGAAATCATTCATTCTCTCTGGAGAGTCGGCGTTACCGGCGTCAAAAGCATTCTGGGAGTGAGCGTCGCTTCATGAGCTTCACGGGCGTCAAAAAAAAGTTGAGCCTCAGTTAACTTTATGGTAATGAGCTATGACACGGTTCGGCGTCAACTAATCAGAATGTCAAACTCGCAGGATTGCTGCTTGTGGTTTGTTCGAATGTTTCACGTCATGGCTTTGACGCTTTCAGCGCCGAACTGGGTTGAGCGTCGAGCTATGAGCTTCACCAGCGACTTTGACGCTTTTGACGGTCTTGGTCTGAATGCACAGAATGTGCATCAGGCGCGTGTCTTTAGTGTCTGCTTTACACACCACGCACTTAGTTTCATATGAATCTCAACCAAGACATGGGAATTTCTTTCTTAGGTCTTCCATAAACATTAACTTAGCCTACTTCACCAATCCCCCTACTCAGTTCCACACAATTCAAACCAAGCAAAACCGACTAGGGGAAGGGTGGGATTAAACGCTAAAGAAATTCGATATTGAGAGCAAAATCCGCCCAGACATTTTTTTATGTCCAGGCAAAAGAGGATGTCTGGTCAAACTAAAAGTCATGAGAGGTTGCTACATAAGGCGAAAACATATTAGCAGTAAAGGTAGTTAGCATTAGCAATCTGGAGATTGTGCAACGTGCCCAAGAGTTAGCTTTTTCTAGTTTTTTTTTTTCTCTCCGTCAGATTTAGGTTTACCAAGACCTCCACTCGGTTGGTGGTTTAACTCAAACAACGTTTGACTGCAATAATATCTAATCCTTTGCGCTTGGAAATGTTTTATCATACATACCTTCTACTGTGGTTCTTGATCCAGTCTCTGTCTTCGCAGCGAAAAGAACGAGTAGAGTGGTTGGAACAGTGGAGTTGTCACAGGGCGAATCCAAGTGGGTGTGAATGAGGAGCGCATGTTATTATTTAATTCAATTGAAGAAATATTAACGGGATGATTATGATGTACCCAGTCAGTAAAATGATGTGTATCTGTTTCTGCAAAAAATATATGTATTATTTCGGTAAGAGAGGCTGGAGATTAATTATTCACATTAGGTCAGCCACCCCTATGGTTTTGATATGGAATTGTCTAACGCGCGAAAGAGGTGAAGTAGGCCCTGACATGTTATGTTAGTCCTTTCTATGTAATGGTCTTTTCGCATTTGATAAGTAGAGGGGAATTTTGTAAGGATGGCTGGCTGGCGCTGTGTAATTTGTTTCGCATTTATTGCATTGACTTTGAAGGTGTTGTTAAGCCATATTAACAGGGCTCATGGACGTAGTAAGAACTTTTGTGTGATTCGCGGAATTGATGGATGCAAAGAAGAATACCGTGTATAAAATTCTTTCTATTATCACATTAGGCACAGGCACACAGAGTACTTGGCCAATGGACGTCCACCCAGGGAATGCTCGACATTTGCCTCAAACTGTCATGGAGGTGAACGATTCGACATGCCAATTTTTTCAACTGCATTACTCTCACTACCAACCCAGTTCAAGATTCTACTAGTACCATTACGAGGCAGAACACCATTGGGCAAGAAGATGCTGGACAAGAAGATGCTGGCCAAGAAGATGCTGGTCAAGAGAGCGCGGGAATGTTCAACCAAGGCTACATTCAACCTCAGTTACCAAACAAGGAAAAGGTAGGCCTAAACTAGGGTTGGGACTTTAGATGAATTTTCATGTTCGACTAATCATAACGTTATTGAACAATTAATCGATTATTTGCTAAATCATGACGTCACGTGCCATTCAGAGCCGTGTACTGTAAACATTTGCCCCCACCCATCACTACATGTCCAACACGCACACAATTGAATGATGATATTCAAAAATACCTTTATTAACAAATAAGTGGTTGTAAACTTAATTTTACAGGGCATAATATGCCATCTGACGTATTAGAACATAGCGATTGCATCGGTTTTGGCCTACACTTTGACAAATAGGCTTGGTTCTACTAGCCTAGGCTACTAAATAATAACAAATAATTGGCATCGGAAAATAATGACAACAAGAAAGTAAACATGGTCGACTTCTTCACCTGAATACTAACGAAGAATAACATCTGGAAATAATGACAACAAAAACAAAGTAAACGCGCGGTCGACTCCTTAGGCTACATCCGATAGTGGCAAATCGGCCAATTTGGCAATTAAGTTTTAACTTCGATGTAGCAGGCTGTGAACGAAATTGACTGGTCATCAAACTGGAAACAAATACAAAAAATAATAACAAAACATAATAGCCATAGTAGGCTATGAGATCATTGAACAGTTTTAAACAGACTGTTTGGCAACTAATGGCAAGAAGGCTATAGCCTAGACTACAGGCAGGCTGAGAAATGGGAAAACAAACATCATTAGGCTAAACAACGGCCAGCATGGACATTACCCATCATAGCCTATGCCCATCTATATATTCTTGTTCAAGAAAATCAACATATTCACATGTTCTGGTGTGAGGCGTATGCGCAGTCGATTTACGGTCAGTCCAGCAGCTGAAAAAACTCGTTCCGATGGGACGGAGGTCGCGGGTATGCATAGATTATTCTGTGCCAATTTCGCTATTCTTGGATACCTCGCCGCGTTGTTCTTCCACCAGTCGGTCGGGTTTGAATCCAGGGCAGGTGGGTGGTCTTTGAGGTAGCTATCCAATTCCGCATCTTCGTCATTTGGATGACTGTCAGTGTAGTCGTCACCCAAAAGCGCAGCTATGGCACTTGTTACGTTACTTCTCCGCGGTGGTGATCCACTGTCAGATGCATTTGTCCGCATCTGATCAACAGTAGGCCTAGGCGTAGTGGTGGTCGCCATATCCAGCAATGCATTCTTCACAGCCAACCTTTGTGCAGGCTTGAGAAATCCTAAATGTTTGTGGCGAGGATCTAAGATCATAGCCGTCATTGCTGGTGACGTTGAAGGGAAATTGTCCGAATCGATCTGTAGAGAGATGCACAAAAAGTAAGAACACTGAAGCCATTCAATGGCCTATGCGCACATATCTAGTGAACGTCAAACAGCCTACCTTCATTCGTTTGGCCAGCTGACTCCGCACTTTGGACTTGAACGCTTCTATTTTGGGATGGCCTTCATCATTTTTAAGGTGAGCATTTATCAGGCTGAAGGTGATGGGGTATGTGCTGGAGACTGAGACCTCCGTCTCTGAGGATAACACAGTTGTAGCACACTTAAGTGCCTTCAGCACTGGTAAAGCGTCTTCCATTAGCTGCCAGTGTTCGTCTTTCATCTCCAGAGATCTAGCATCTTGTATTTTAGTCACGTTACGATCGGAGAGCACTGCAGTGACAGCCCACCGTTGTTCCATCAGTCTTTCGAACATGTCACAGACCGAATTCCAGCGCGTTTTGCAAGACTGAATCAGGCGGTGCTTTGGCACTTGCAGTTGTGCTTGCTTCCCCTCCAGTGCTTTTGTAGCAGGTGTGCTGTGGTGAAAATGCTTCACTAACCTCCCAGCTGCTGCGATGACTCGGTGCAGGTCTAAAGCAAAGCCATCATTGATGGCTAACTGTAAAGTGTGTGCAAAGCATGGGAGTGATTGCCAACTCACTCGAGTGGGATCGTTTGCGGCAACTATATTTCTGGCGTTGTCATGCACGCAAGCAACTACTCTGCCAGATAGCCCCCAATCATCTACGGATTCCTTCAGTTTTTCAGCTAAGTTGTCAGCCGTGTGTTTCTCTGCAAATTTCTCTGTGAGAAGGACTGCCGATTTCACTTGCCAGTCTGCCTCAATGTAGTGGCATGTCACTGTAATGTAACTTTCCGTAGTCAAAGCAGTCCAGCAGTCTGTTGTCAAAGCGACGTTGGCAGTAGCTAGCTTCTCTTTTAACTCCGCTTTCTTCTCAGCATACTGTTGCTCCAAGCGGTTGGTCAGTGTTTTTCTGCATGGAATACGATATTCTGGCTCAAGATATCCAATTAATTCTCGAAAGCCCTCGCCCTCAGTTACACTTAAAGGCAACATGTCTTTGACAATCATGTTGACAATGCGTTTGGAGATTTCGTTAGCTCGCCTGTAATCACACACCCGCCTAGCTAGTGTAGCCTGAATGGTTTGCTGCTGGAGCCCTCCGGTGCTGGTTTCGCCGTTTACGGTCGGATGAACATTTCTCAAATGATATAAAAGTGGAGACGTTGTACTATGGTAGACAAATACAGCGTCGCAGTACTGGCATTGGACTTTGTCATTGTTTCTTGAAAAATGGTCCCACACAGCACTTCTCCTCGCTCGCTTCATCTCTGCTTGTTTGTTGTCATGCACGCAAAATACCGGAAGATGCTGCTGTTCTCATATTGCGCGAGACTAGAACGATTATTCATTAGGCATTTATTTTATTCGAATAAATTCTTAACAAACATTATTCGATATTCGATTATTCATTAACAACCCTAGCCTAAACATTTAATGTTGCTTCAGCAATTTCTTGTAATGCAGTTCAATTAGTGCTAATAAATAATGCTAATGATGCCCAAATAATTATTGTTATATGTTTTGGCCTTAGTCTATTTCACAGTGTTACTGGGTAGGATATGTGAGGGGGGTGGGTGAGGCCTGGCCTTCATTTTAGATCAAGGGTTCCTGAAGTCTGATGGCTTATTTAGCCATGCAACATTGAACTGAGGGCCACCAAAGGGACGGGGGAGAAAAAGAGAGAAAAAAAAGAAAAATAAATTCCATTTGTAATCATCGTAATGTCCAAAGCGCATCTATACATTATTGCAAACACAAACACATTTGAATTGATAACTGAGGCTAAACCTGGCAAAACTTTTGCAGTTTTACAGATTTTATAGATGTTAACAGATGTTGTTGCAGGCAGGCAGAAAGTTGTTTGCACTTTGAGAACCCCTGTTTTAGTTAGCTCATATGTTTTACAGTGTTTTAATTATGCTTTTTGAAAATGGCAGCTGATAATGGTGCATACACATCCCATTTTTGGTGCCAATTTCAATCCAGAATGTATCACTGTCTGTGATGCAAATGCACTCACTATATTGCCAAAAGTATTCACTCACCTGCCTTGACTCACATATGAACTTCGGTCACATCCCATCCTTAATCTTTAAGGTTTATTATGACATCGGTCCACCCTTTGCAGATATGACAGTTTCAACTCCTCTGGGAAGACTTTCCACAAGGTTTAGGAGTGTGTTCATGGGATTTTCTAACCATTCTTTCATGTGCATTTATGAGGTCACACACTGATGTTGGATGAGGCGACTGGCTCTCGGGATCTGCTCTAATTCATCCCAAAGGTGTTTTATTGGGTTGAGGTCAGTACTCTGTGCAGGCCACTCAAGTTCATCCACACCAAACTCTGCCATCCATGCCTAAATGGACCTTGCTTTGTGCATTGGTGCACAGTCATGTTGATCTACAATCAAACAAAGCAAGCTTTACTGATACAAATCATAATAATAATAAATAATAATACACTCACATAACCACAAAGGAAATCTTTAACCAAATGAGGCATTTAAGTTATCAAATTAATATCAGTGCATAAGATTAAATAAACTTACAAAGTCATAGACGCAGCAAACACATGCGGCAGGCCAAGGAGCAAGCAGTCAACACAAAGGGTGTTTCTCAAAGTCAAGGATTGGTCCTTCCAAGCCACTTTTCAAGGACGTTACGTCATCAAATCTCGTCAAGCACTGTTCCAAAGTCAAGGATGCTTTCAAATTCTAGCAAGTACTGAGTCCTTCGTTCTGAGAATTTCGGAGAATTTTGGAGGATGCATCGATGGATCCTCGGAGTGAAGAAACAACCCACAATCCTTTGCGTATGGACAATTAGAAATTTTCTGACGGTGCGGTTTAAAAAAAAAAGAGGGAGAGGGAGATGGAAAGTAGATGCAAAGAAGCAGTGCTAAATATGATTTATCAAGTGTTTTGTTAATGCCATCGTATATTTGCTCAGGCATTTATATCAAGTTATTGTGCATATTCATCATAAATGCATATGTCAATGTGCATGAATAAGAATAAGTGATAGAGTTGTTATAAATTTATCTCAGAACTTCGCCCAATGCGAACTTTTAGAAGTTTAACATACCGTTGCTGTTGCCAATTACCGGTATAACTTTCCATTGACACCAACATAATTATAAACTACGGATTGTGATATGTGAAGACCAAGTCGAGTGTGGAAATACTGTAGGCTACTCCAAAAAGTTTATTTAGAGGAAAGTGCAGCTGCAGTTGTCGGAACTCCTGTAAAAGCAGCACAATTTCCACGGGTCTAAGCGCGCAGCCGGAACCGTGCACAATTGACGTGCACTTCCACACTCGCTAGGCTGTTCCATTGCATGTGATCTTGACGGCTGGAGAGCTACTTGGAAGGTGTGTAGCCTTGTCTCTCTAGCACTCGACTCGAAAGAAAGCATTCTATCAAGGACGAGCTCTTGACTTTGAGAAACATCCAAAGAGACACACACACACACACACTAGTGAGGCTGATTGACAATTATCATCAGGTGAGGGAAGCTTCAGGAATTGGGCGTGTCTCCCAATTGAGTAGCAGGAGTTTGACTGGGATTTTGAACAGTTATGTTAAAAAGAATTGAAAGTGATTTGAAGGAGCTGCACAATGGTGTCAAAATGAAAGTAGGAAATAGTGAAACTATGCTGGGGTGCGTTTCTAGAAAGCGTCGTTTGCTAACTTGCGTCGCAATCTTGGGAGTTCGCTCCGTCGTTCTTGAATTTGGTGTTTCTAGAAAAGGTAGTTCAAACTCTCAATCGCAAACAAGGACGCAAAGTTTGGTCGTTTGAACTACTGCCCCTGGGCAGTCGCAACTGTGTCGTACCTTGGGAGTTCCAGTTGGTGATGTCGTCAGTGCAAGATCGCCTGACCAAAAATCACAAGCGCCCAACCAAAAATCACTAAGTTGTTGTTTTCTCGTGACTCAATGATTGCGCTATACTGTAGGCTAATATAAAGTAAAATACCGTTGGGCTCATTCTTGCTACGTGTGTTACCTTGCGTTCATTTGCGTGTTGGTTTGCGTTTTGGTAGGCTACTGTTATGACATTGACAAACCCTCGAGTCAAGCACACCGTTCATTAGTATAGTGGTTAAGGCAGGTGGCTTATCATCATAACATCGTAGGTTCTTTTCCCGTATGCATCACACATGCTTTTGTTTCTGACTAGTGAAACGTGGAAATAACCCTAAAAAGTAATGTCGTGGAACTATTAAACTGATGTCGTGTTCCTGGCCACTCGATGTAAAGCAATTAAATATATTTAGGGTCTAACCTATTGTGTGTGTGGTATGCCTGCTCTTACTCAAATGTGACATGGAGAGGTAAGATGCGAACTTGGGCCGCGCGCGCAATGTACTGACATGCAACAGCTGAACCACCAGACAACGATTTAGTATTGTGATAATTTGTAATTAGTCTAGGCCATATATATTTTGTACAGATATGTTTTAGATATTTCACACAAATAAGTACATATATTGGACAGCTTAAGCAAACTGTTTCATGTGCTTGCATAGGTTTACGTTTTTTTCTGATAGCAATGATAATGCCAGCATGAATCACTTTGGGTTTAAATTAGACTCGTCGACACATAGTGGGTGCCTCTCAACATCCCTCCTCGATCCTCGGTCCTCTATCCCATTGTTGCCGCCCTAACATTCAGTGAGGACGAGGATCGAGGAAGGAAAGGAGAATCTATAGAAGACAAGTGATAGGCATCCAGTGACGGAGCATTTCTAGTGGGTGGGGTATTATACGTTGACACCTTTTCCACCAATGAAATGTGCCGCTGGGTCCTCAACAACGTTGTTGGAACAACGGTGTTCGAACAACGGAGGTAGCGAATTGCGACACAGGTACGATGCTTTCTGGAAACAGGTGTAACACTGTCGTTGTTTGATAGCAAGTTGCGTCGCACCACGGTGGTTAAACAACGCTGTTGCTAACTTTTCTAGAAACGCACCCCTGTATGGTGCAGTGATATCAGTGTGTGGTGATACCCTTGCTCAGCATGATCTGGCTGGGTTTAAATCTGGAGTTGGGTTTGCTTTCAGTAAGTGTAGGCATTGTGAGTGTGACTTTGAGACAATGCAAAGCCATTTTGATGAAAAGAGTTTTACCCTGAGAATGTTACAAAGTCACATCATCAGACAATGCCGAGAAGTAGAGAGGGCCACCACTAAACTTATAGATTTTTCAGCCTATGATCTTATTCAGCAAACCCCTCAAGATATAATGCACATCATGCTTGAGGGTGTTGTGCCCATGGAAATAAAATGTGTATTGAAGCATTTAATTTTGTCAGGAAATATTGATCTGGACAGTATAAATTCAGGTATACAAGGTTTTCCATACTCACCTAGTGATATACAAGACAAACCATGTCCAATCAGTGTCAGTACAATGGCATCTAATGATAATAAAATTAAACAGTCTTCTGGGCAGATGTTGATATTTCTGAAGATATTTCCCTTTATTTTGTATGGCATCAAGGACAATGTTTATGTTCAGTTTATCATAGAATTAATTGAGATAACTCTGATCCTTTTTGCTCCTATTCTGATGATGGTTAATGACCCACAGAGTCTAGAAATAACAATTACATGGTAATTACATATGTGGAATTCATTTCTAATATGTTCTGCTTCCTTGCATTATTTTCTTACGTTTGGGATGCTGTCATATTATGTCCATATAGATACTGTAGATAGAAAGAGAAAGAGAGAACTTTATTCATCCACAAATGGAAATTGTATTGTTGCAGCAGAAATTCTCATTAATCACATTCATGTATTTTTTCTGGATGGTACCATGGCTAATACACACATTAATTTTTGAGTCAACACTACTTTTATCTTTTGCGTTTTTACTCCATAAAGAATTGGATTTATGACAGGTGAAAGAATCAGAAAATACAATGACAAAGCTACACGAACTGTATAAGGGATGTGGTTCATATCAAATCTACTTTGGTAAACTTCAAAGGAACAGCCAATAAAGAAGTTTGCAATTGCAACAAGGTGTGGAATGCATGTATTCATAGCTTTAGCTTGTCCACTTTGTGTTAACTGTGAACAGATCATTATAATCTTTATATAAGAATAGATTATGATTAATAGTGGTGGGACCACAGAAAAGAATGTAATTGTTGAACCATATATTTGCATTTCTCTGATACCTGAACATGCTAATTTAACCATAGAATAGTTATCACAATAAACTTTTTCTATGATCTTTTCACACATTTTCAAATTGGCATTTATCATGAGAGTAATGCCAGTTCTTGTGAAGGGCAGCAGCCATATCAAGGCAATTAATTTCTTGAGTTTTGAAGAGGTTATTATTTTTTCATAATGAAGAGGGAAACATATGGAAACATATCTATCATATGCCATAACCACCAAGTTCATGATCTCACAACCTCCATAAGTCACCACAGAAAATATCTGAATAAGACATGCACTTTTTGATATTTCACAATTACCAGAAACAATGTTAAATACCACAAACGGTGTTAATCCAGAGCCCCCATACAGATTTATGCATGCTAAATTACAGATCAGTATGTACAAAGGCTTATGTAAACTCCTCTCACTATATATGATATATATCAACACAGCATTAGAAACAATCATAATAGGATACAGTAAAGTCAACAGTACAACAAATATGAATCTGTGGTCATATATTCCCTTGTAAGCAATCAAAGTTATGGATATATTTGACATTATTCGCTGCTTAGGGCAAACAAATAGTGGAATAGAAGTGACAATGAATACACAAAATGGCTGTAGTTTACATATATCATTCTGTTGTTTCCTGTCGGAATGACCAAATGTGATGAGTAGAGAAATTGATGATTAAATACCAGACAGAGTAAGTTGTTAAAAAGTATATCATTTTGTTAATTCATGTTAGAATGTGTACCAGATATTGTGATTTTTAGTGTCCCTATGCTTCTTTGTAACAAAACGACCTATGCCGCTTTTCTTATATTTGAGCTCGTCAGGTTGCAAGGGAATATTCAGGAACAACATGATTTTATTGCTTAGCAACACAACATTCATAAGAGGCCAAATAATGAGCCTATTAAGACCCTTTACAGAATGAAAAAAGCATGACACTTTCATGGTTTGTTTCTAATGACATGAGGTTTGATTTAAGATGTGGAGTATTTCTCAGTTTGAACCCTGAGGTCAGCTAAATGTCATTGACCTCTGTAATATGAAATTTCCATGCACAAAATTAAAAAGAGGTGTACATGTCAATGTGGTTGCAAAATGGGTTGTATGGGCACTGTAACTACAAAAAAGCAGCATTAATGTGTGCATCACTGTGCACCTGTGTTGGTGACTGCAGTGACTAACGTTACGTACTGATGAGGCCTAGGCCTACAGTACCCTCCAGAATTATTGGCATCCGTGTATGTAATACCTTGTTAAGCATCCTTTTCCCAATAACACAGAATAATATTCTCCTAAGATATTCCAAAAACTTGGATAATAGAAAGCAAGGGATTTGAGACCATTCCCACATATCCACGTTGGTCTAAGTGTTCAGAAATAGTTGTGTGAATCCATGATAAAACCTCCGTTTCAATAGCTAAGATAAACGAAAGGCCAAACTGCATGAACAAATTATGCATTCATAGCCATAGCGTTTCTGTTGCAATCAAAATCAACCTAAGCCAACACGGTCTCACACCCAACTCATCGAATGAGGACGCATGCAGCCGTGAACCTCACTGCTGTTCGTCTGTCAATCATTACGTAAAGCCCGCCCTGACAATGTGATTGGTCCGAACAGCTCTGTATCTCGAATAGTAGCAGCCATGGAGGTATTATAAGAACTGGAGAAAGTGAACAAGTCCCGCCCCCGTTCATTTCAATGGGAATGCTAGGCTAGTGAAAATTGCCAAAATTGAACGATTTTTTCAGGCTTCAACATGGCGTTTCAAGGGGCTTGTTTCCGGTGCCGTTTTACTTAGCCAATTAAGTGCCAGGTCATTGATTGACGTAAGGTACAGAAGGAGAGCTCGTGCCCACACTAAGCTCGTGCATGAGCTGAGAGTGGTACGGCCACCAATCAGCATGAGGAAAACTATGGGAAAACGGCACCGGACATGATGTATTTCTGGAAAATGGCGACGAGGAAGTGCCTTGCTAATCGGCGAAGCTAATCAGTCAAATCCTGACCCCCTGGTAGCAGCTGAACGGAGCAGTGCCAGACCGAAGTTCCCTGCAGAAAAAGAATGTAGACGGGGCTCAACTTCGGTCTGGCATCCAGGCTAGCGTATGCCTACGTACATTCATAGTTGTATATCTTATCTTCTATTTGTAGGCTATCTTTTAAAGCTCAGACTAATGTATAAGCATTTTCTTATATTTGCTGGACTGACTGAGTTATGTCGCGTCAAACACCTATGCTATTTCCAATCATGAAGTTTACAAAATGTTAAGTGGCGCAGCGTTAATTCCATTGACTATTACGCAGGTGGCCCGGGTTCACAACTCGGCACCAGCGAAATCTTGTAGCTCATATTGACTGAATTCACTGACCGTTTTTCAACGTCGACGAACAATTATTTTTTTGTTAATGGTTTTTAATAAAAAAAACTACCTGAAATAAACGGATGAATCACAATACTGTTTACCATTAACGAAAAATAATTTCGCCAGACAATAATTTTCTAAGCCAAATTGAGCCGCCATTCTGACAAACTTTGGCTAAGCCAGTTAGACTTTTTGCATCTAAAAATAATTATATCATAGAGACACACGCGAAAAATAAACGATAGCCTATAAACGATTCCCACTGGATACACCACATCAGTATTGTGCTCGTTGCTATGATAGGCTACACAGGACTCAGTTGCATGTTCTGTAGACATGAAGTGGCAACTAAAGCCATTATCAGCCATGAAAACTTTGGCGGCTGCAGCAGCATTTAGTGAGCCAGCTAGCCAGCCACTAACTCCATCAGCCAGCCGTTATTCTCAAAGCAAATGGCTTCGGGGTCTATACATAAAACACTATCCATTGCAAACATAGCCTATTTGAAACCGATCATTCCCCCTCCCCCATACACGTCTAACCAGTTCACGGAGTGGGGGGAGATCGTTTTGCGACGTGTGGACATGACCTTAGGCTACTGACATCACTGCGGCATTGACAACTGTCTCCCCACCCCCACCCCTCTCTCTGCCCCCTGCATAGGCTGTAGGCTGGCTGTTTGTTGTTTACATGCAACTCGTGGAAGAATGCGCAATCATGTTTCATCGCATATGCGCGTTTCAGAATGTTCGAATTCGCCAGCGTGCGTGTAGTTGTGTGAATAGAAAAGAATAGAATAGAATATACTGTACTTTATTGATGCCTTGCTCAAAATAACTTCTGCCATAGGTATATAAAGCTTTATATATCTATGACTTCTGCCATACTCAGGTCGGGGATTGAACCAGCAACTCTAGGACGTAGGGGCTTAAGCTCTAACCAGTGGGCTACAGCTCTCCCCAAATCATTAAAATGTGTGTCTCAATGCTGAATCACGAATTCACATAGAAGTTAGCTTAAATTGTAGAAACAATACGCCTATAGCTTTTTTTCAGCAGACATCGAAACATAGCCTACACATTTGCAAAACGGAGAATATCTTTCACTCATCATTTTTAATTAGCCTGCTCGCGCCTATGCCTGCTCAGCATAGCTGCTCTCTCTATCTCCCTCCCTCCGAGGTAGCTAGACCCTACAAGATGCTTCTCCCTAAATGAATGAAAATTAGATAGTAGCCGCGGTAGCCTGTAAAATGCGGCATGAAATCCTGGCTACTGTGTAATTGAAACCAGACTAGGTTAGGCTCTATGTTCCAGGTCCGATCATTTTCGGCGGCGCTAACATAGCCTATAGGCTACCTCTTAAATGAATAGAAGTGAATTTGGGGAGTGAATTAGAACTAGCCACCCATTCATTTTAGAGCTTAGATTATCTGCCCTAACCCGAACTGCGGGTTACGGATCTCGAAGATCCAACACACCGGTGTTGGGTCGACATTTTTCATCCTTCCCCTCCCGTCGGGTCAGGCTCCTAATCACAGAATGCGTATGCCTCCGTTTCAAAATAGCCTATAAATAACATTTCTAAGTAGCATATACAAAATGTAAAAAACGAAATATAAAAAATAAATACTATGAAAAAGTTGAAAGTCAAGTTTGCTTAAGGTTTGTTCAAGAACTCTTCCAGAGTTTTTACCTCAAACAACACAAATCAACACAAATAAACTAGAAATGCAATTCCAAGGAATTACCAGTGCATGAAAATGCTAAAAAAATGTATAGATAGATAATGTAGATATGGTTACTAAGGTGTAGCTAGGGTAAACATGGTGGTTGCATAGTTTAAAGAGAGTTGATAGTGTTAAGGTAGACATTTTAAAGCTTAAACATTCCTGTTTTAACTTAACTAATGATTTCTAACAGGTATTCTAAAATGTTAATTGTGCTAACAATGATAACCAGGTTGATTGGTTTACTTGGCTAATGATTTCTAACAGTTATTGTAGAAATGCTAACTATGTTTACAAAGCTAACCAGGTTGATAAGCTAACTTAGCTGATGATTTCTAGCAGTTATGCTAAAAATGCTAACTATGCTAACAATGCTAACTATGTTTACAAAGCTAACCAGGTTGATAAGCTAACTTAGCTGATGATTTCTAACAGTTATGCTAAAAATGCTAACTATGTTAACAATGCCAACTATGGTAACAATGCTAACCAGGTTGATTAGCTAACTTTGCTAATCATTTTTAGCAATTATGCTAAAAATGCTAACTATGTTAACAATGCTAACTATGCTAACAATGCTAACCAGGTTGATTAGCTAACTTTGCTAATCATTTTTAGCAGTTATGCTAAAAATGCTAACTATGCTAACAATGCTAACTAGGTTGATTAGCTAACTTAGCTAATCATTTCTAGCAGCTATGCTAAAAATGTTAACTATGCTAACTAGCTAACTTGCTACTGAGGACTTCTATTTTGAAACATTTGTTGATAGGGTATCAGGATTAAAGAAGTTACTGTAGTAAAATCATGTTGGTTGCTATGGAAACGGTCATAAACGCTTAATTTTAATGGTTGCTATGTTGGTTGCTAGGTACATGGAGGTCTCATGTAGTTGACTGGAGGCATAGTTGAAGATAACTGACAGTTGGAATGGTTGAACAGTTAGATAGTTGAGTAGTTTCAATGGTTAAATGATTTAATAGTGTATTATTGCAGTGAGGACTTTTATTTTGAAACAGTTGTGGAAAGAGAGTTTAACAGGATATGTAGTCTTCCCAGAGAGATTGTATGCTTAAAGCCTGAGAGAGAGAGAGCTGCTGCAGGTGGGGCTGGCCACCTGGCATAAGATTCTAATTGCTTAATGATCCGATTGTGATGTCATAGAGGCCAATGTTAAGTCTATGGGGAATTTTTAAATAGTTTTTAATTTGTAGTTTAAAAAGTATAAAAGTTACAAAGTTGAAAAATACATAGCAGCATTCCCCTATTTAAGACCTACGTTGCGACGTTTGAATCAAGTTTCTAAGTTAAACGGTTCAAGCTGAATAGAAAAAATGAATTTGGTAAGCGGAATAAGAAGAAGAAGAAGAAGAAGAAGAAGAAGCCTAGGTAGAACAGTACAGTGCATTTCCATGCACTGTAATGAACAGATAACTCAAACGTGCTGTATGTCATAATGAAACAACCACAGACTATCAACAACACGGTCTGACAAATGTATGACCAAACGATTTGATTCGTGCACAAAGCGCCATCTAGCTATCATTACAGTATGTGTAAGTAACAGCCTCCCAGTCTAAGGACTCAGCGGTCTTTTGACCGCCTCGCCGCGCTTTAAGTAGTTCACACCAGCACGGCGCTTCTAGTAGGTCGTCAAAGCGGTCAAATGACCGGGGCGCGGCGCTTCTAGGTATAAGTGGGTCAGAACGGCACGGCGCTTCTAGTGTTAACCAGTCCATATCAGCGTAGATATCCAGCATGATGTATCTGATGTGTTTTCAAAGTGTTTCTTTAACTTTTTTGAGCAGTGTACTTACAAACTCCATCCCAATCACTCAGCGAAACCTTCAAAGTCAACAAATCATTAATCATTAATCATTAATCAAAAGTCTCTCACTACACAATTAACTGGAACAAATCAACCATACTTCCACTATCGAAGACGGTGCTAACTCTGCAGCCCATGACCCTTCCCTTCCACTCAACACGGGCAACATCAAGTACTTGGGTATCTCAGTTTCCCCCAGGCTGTCAGAACTAAACAACCTCAACTATGCTCCACTCCTCAAGAAAATAGAAGATGATTACAAACGTTGGAACAAGCTCCCACTCATGCTCATAGGCCGTATTGCAACAGTCCCCCCAATTCATATACAGTATATATGAATTGCAAGCGTGGTTCTTCTCCTTCCTCGCGTATCTCATGAGACTTCCAGATGTAAACAAGGAGCGATCGCTCCCTGGACAAACTGCAAGGCTGCAATAGCGGATAGGGACACTAGGAGCGGGAGGAAATATTACTGTTTTCGATAAATCTGCTGTCAAGCTAAACAACGATTTCTAAGCGATTTTATGACTATGAAAATGTTGCATGGGTCTCTTTAAGGGTGGTTGGATATTGGTTCAGATCACTGATGCCATCTGAGAATGACTAACCATTGCTTAAACTTCAGACAACTAAGGTTATATTATTAATTGATCCAAAACCACTTCATCACTTTTATTTGGAATATTATATTCTGACCCATAGTGACTCACAGAATCTAGAATATATATATATGATTTTTTTTGGTAATTCCATATGTGGAATTCATTTTTGATATGTTTTTGTTTGGTATGCTGTTGTATAATGTCCATATACTGCTGTAAATAGATAGAAAGAGAAAGAGAGAACTTTATTCATCCACAAATGGAAATTCTATTGTTGCAGCAGAAATTCTCATTAATCACATTAATGTATTTTTTCTGGATGGTACCATGGCTAATACACACATTATTTTTTGAGTCAAGACTACTTTTATCTTTTGCGTTTTTACTCCATAAAGAATTGGATTTAAGACAGGTGAAAGAATCAGAAAATACAAAGACAATACTACACGAACTGTATAAGGGATATGGTTCATATCAAATCTACTTTGGTAAACTTCAAAGGAACAGCCAATAAAGAAGTTTGCAATTGCAACAAGGTGTGGAATGCAAGTATTCATTGCTTTAGCTTGTCCACTATGTGTTAACTGTGAACAAATCATTATAATCTTTATATAAGAATAAATTATGATGAATAGTGGTGGGACCACAGAAAAGAATGTAATTGTTGAACCATATATTTGCATTTCTCTGATACCTGAACATGCTAATTTAACCATAGAATAGTTATCACAATAAACTTTTTCAATTATCCTTCCACACGTTTTCACATTTGCATTGATCATGATAAAAATTCCACATCTCATAAATGGAAAAAGCCAAATCAAGGCAATCAGTTTCATGACTTTTGAGGAAGGCATTATTTTTTCATAATGAAGAGGGAAACATATGGAAACATATCTGTCATATGCCATAACCACTAAGTTCATCATCTCACAACCCCCATATGTCACCACAGAAAATATCTGAATAAGACATGAACTTTTTGATATTTCATAATTGCCAGAAACAATGTTAAATATCACAAACGGTGCTAATCCAGAGCCCCCATACAGATTTATGCATGCTAAATTACAGATCAGTATGTACAAAGGCTTATGTAAACTCCTCTCACTGTAAATTATATATATCAACACAGCATTAGAAACAATCATAATAGGATACAGTAAAGTCAACAGTACAACAAATATGAATCTGTGGTCATATATTCCCTTGTAAGCAACCAAAATTATGGATATATTTGACATTGTTCACTGCTTAGGGTAAACAAATAGTGGAATAGAAGTGACAATGAATACACAAAATGGCTGTAGTTTACATATACCATTCTGTTGTTTCCTGTCGGAATGACCAAATGTGATGAGTAGAGAAATTGATGATTAAATACCAGACAGAGTAAGTTGTTAAAAAGTATATCATTTTGTTAATTCATGTTAGAATGTGTACCAGATATTGTGATTTTTAGTGTCCCTATGCTTCTTTGTAACAAAACGACCTATGCAGCTTTTCTTATATTTGAGCTCGTCAGGTTGCAAGGGAATATTCAGGAACAACATGATTTTATTGCTTAGCAACACAACATTCATAAGAGGCCAAATAGTGAGCCTATTAAGACCCTTTACAGAATGAAAAAAAGCATGACACTTTCATGGTTTGTTTCTAATGACATGAGGTTTGATTTAAGATGTGCCGTATTTCTCAGTTTGAACCCTGAGGTCAGCTAAATGTCATTGACCTCTGTAATATGAAATTTCCATGCACAAAATTAAAAAGAGGTGTACATGTCAATGTGGTTGCAAAAGTATAGGCAGAGCAATACAAATCTGGTGACTTGTTGCCCTGATGAAGAAATGTGTGTATATAAAACATGTGCTCAAAGTTGACCTTTGACCCTTATTGGCTCACATAATAGGGTAACACATAATGTAATCTAAAGATGTAGGCCGAAATGTGGCTATCGCCATAGAGCCGAATAAAGTACATAGTGGCGTAACTATATTAGGTGCAGCAGGTGCAGTCGCGACCTCCCGGGGCCCGTCGCTACCCCCGCCCTGCCTTTTTTTTTTTTTTTTAAGAACTTCACCATTAAGAATCAAACTATCAAATAAAAACGGCTAAATCAAATGACCATCTTTCCTTGTCGTCATACTGTTTTGCCAGAGTATCTTTCTTTCTGCTGAGATACAGCAAGGATTTCTGGGTAGGCTAAGTCGCCTAATTTGTTGCGATTTTTTTAATGGACAGTGCGGCTGCAAATTACTTTGTTATCAGTGAAATTATGGCGAAAACACCGCACCTGTCCGCCATTGTTTTTTTTGTTGAAAAGTTTGAAAAAGTAGAACCGTGCTGCATCATGGGAGAGTTCTGGAGCACTCATTAAAAATGAGTCCAAAATTGTTCAAAACTCAAAACTACTGAGTTACAAGTACTTTATAGTGTTTTGAGTAAGATAAAATTAGAGGAAATAAGTAACTCCAACTTTTGTTCAGTTTTAAGTTAGGTTAAATCATTTATATTGTGAAGATGTACAATTAGGTTTTACAGTGCACATATTGTAGGCCTAGGCCTCCACAAGAAGTAGTCTGATCTGTCCGTTCCTGAACACAGCCTCTGCACTGCAATTGCACTTCCAGTCCAGTTAGTTATTGAGATGTAGTACACTCAGATATTTGTAGTTTTCCACTACCTTCACTTCTTTCCCTTCTTTCCCCATGATGGCAACAGTGTTCAACTTGTGTCCTAGCCCTCCTATCCTGATGACATTAAGACTAAAACATTAGACGTTGCACACATTTAACACAAAACATTAACCCTTTCCTGCCACATTGGCACTATGGACTAATTGATTGCTTCAGAATGTAGGGACTGATTGTGGTATTTTTTTTTTTTTAAATCCCTGAGATGGATGGTTGGAGATTGGTTCAGATAGATGATTGGTTAACGTCTCCTGTTCTCTTTCAGAGAGTTTTATTTATTCCTAACCATGTTATATTTCACTGCCAAACCATGGTATCAGCTATGAGAATTGTGACCAACTGACTTAGTAACTGGAAGTATGGTCAGGAAAAGTATGAGATGACAGTCAAAAAAGATAATTATAGTGCTATTACTGTACAATCCAGAGTAGAGCAGTGACTCACTCGTCTCAATGTTAGCCTCCCCTGATTCTCATCCCTTTACACACTATATAATATATAGGCCTCTACTAAAACGAGAGTCGTCATGTTTACACTTTCAATGTGAATATTACAGCATTACCTTAATTTCCTGCCACTGCTCCTGCTGACCCTCCTTCCTCCTTGTTGTCATTTACCGCACCCTACTGGCCACATCCTAAATAGGATCACTTTAATACTTCATAGACAGTCTGTACTAACCTTTATACAATTGGAGTCAGATTGGTTGGGAAATCATTTTAATTCAACTCCACCTCATTGAAGCACTGGATAAGACGGAACATGCACATTGTTTTATCGGATTTGATGTATTGCTATGAGCGATAGGATTGATCCAAAATGGGACATTGAATAGTTGCAGCCACAATTCTCATGAATCACATTGATGTGTTTTATTCTGGGTTACACATTGAGTCTACACATTAATTTTTGAGTCAAAATTACTTTTATCTTTTGCGTTCTTACTCCATAGAGAATGGGATTGAAAACAGGTGAAAGAATCAGAAAATACAAAGACAAGACTACACGAACTGTATAAGGGATATGGTTCATATCAAATCTACTTTGGTAAACTTCAAAGGAACAGCCAATGAAGAAGTTTGCGATTGCAACAAGGTGTGGAATGCATGTATTCATAGCTTTAGCTTGTCCATGTTGTGTTAACTTTGAACAGATCATGAGAATCTTTATATAAGAATACAGTATGATTAATAGTGGTGGGACTACAGAAAAGAAAGTAACTGTAGAACCATATATATTCACTTCTCTGATACCTGAACATGCTAATTTAACCATAGAATAGTTATCACAATAAACTTTTTCAATTATCCTTCCACACATTTTCACATTTGCATTTATCAATACAGAAATTCCAGTTCTTATAAATGGTAAAAGCCAAATTAAGGCAATCAGTTTTACGACTTTCGAGGAGGGCATTATTTTCTCATAATGTAAAGGAAAACATATGGAAACATACCTGTCATAAGCCATAACCATCAAGTTCATGATTTCACAGCCCCCAAATGTCATAACAGAAAATAGCTGAATAAGACATGCTGTTTTTGATATATGAAAATTGCCAGAAACAATGTTAAATACCACAAAAGGTGTTAATCCAGAGCCTCCATACAAATTTATGCATGCTAAATTACAGATTAATATGTACAAAGGCTTATGTAAACTCCTCTCACTATATATTATATATATCAACACAGCATTAGAAGCAATCATGATAGGATACAGCAAAGTCAGTAGTACAACAAATATGAATCTGTGGTCATATATTCCCTTGTAAGCAATCAAAATGATCGATACGTTTGACATTGCTCACTACTTAGGGAAAATAGATAAAGGAATAGAAGTGACAAAATTATGACAAAATACCAGACAGAGTAATGCCTATATAATTTTGTGGTTTCATGTTAGGATGAGAAGACCAGATGTACCAGATGTGCTGGTGTAATGAGTAGACAAATGGATGATGGCTTGGCATAAAACACTTTTACCTTGAGATCCTTAGCCTCCCATGATTTTTCTTAACCAAAGAAGCTATGCAGCTATTCTTATACTGTCTGGGCTCGTCAGGTTCCATGGGAATATTTTAGAAATGTCCTCTGTGTTATGTTACATTGCTTAGTAACATAGTATTGAGAAAGGCACAGAGAGGGTATACTGCAAAGCAAAGTACAGTGAAACAGTAACCAAGAGATTTTGGACATTGCATGGTCCCAACGTTTTGGGAACAGTTTGGGTTGGCCACTTCCTGTTCCAATATGACTGTGCACCAGTGCACAAAGCAAGGTCCACGAAGACATGGATGATAGAGTTTGGTGTGGATGAACTTGACTGGCCTACACAGAGTCTTGACCTCAACCCAATATAACACCTTTGGGATGAATAAGAGCGAACTCTGAGAGCCAGTTTCCTCGTCCAACATCAGTGTGTGACCTGACAAATATGCCTCTGGGAGAATGTTAAAATAGAAATCCCATAAACACACTCCTAAACCTTGTAGAAAGTCTTCCCAGAGGAGTTGAAGCTGTTAAAACTGCAAAAGGTGGACTAACGTCATATTAAACCCTATGAATTAAAGGGATAGTTCGGGTTTTAAGACACGAAGTTATATGGGTTCCCCGTCAGCAACGTTGTGCATCAGCACTGACTTACCCCGCAACAGCGTCCTGTGAGCCGAGATCCAGCCGGTTTTCGATGCTGAAGAAAGTAGTCCGGCAAGTTTCTGGGGTCACGAAAGTAAAGTGTTTTTCTTCTCAAAACCATATGCGTTTAAAAGAGTGATATATTTGCACCACAAAAACGTTGTCCAGGAAAAATTCAAACCTCGTTATCACTTACTAATTTTTCGCGATTCCTATCACTGCGCGCTACTGACAGCTGGACAACGTTTTTGTGGTGCAAATATATCACTCTGTTGAACGCATATGGTTTTGAGAAGAAAAACACTTTACTTTCGTGACCCCAGAAACTTGCTGAAGAAAATAGTCCGGCATCAAAAACGACCAAAAACCGTCTGGATCTCGGCTCACAGGACGCTGTCGGGCAGGGGCGTCACTAGGAATTAAGGTTTACTGGGGCACTGCCCCTGCCACAAGCCCCCCACCCCCCCACCCCATAATAATAATATTTGTAAAAAAAAAATAGCGCATTCCTACGTCCACTGGTATAGTTGTTAATGAAGATGTTTATTCAAGTTAAAAAAGTAATACCATTTTAGTCCACACTAGGATAATGGATTTACATGTAAAATGTTGTTAGTTTTTCAAGAAACTTCGTGCTACCCTACCTCGCTAGAAGCCAAAAGTGCAAAAAACTCGATGCATTGCATGTTCCACCCAGACCAATCAGAAGTTAACCCTAGGCCTAGGCTGTTTTAAGGGCATTTTCACTACCTTCAGTTAGAAACATTTATTAATATTAAGTGCCATTCACAAATACTACTGTACGTAGGCCTATTGTCAGCACAGTCTGGGCTACCCAGATCTGCCACAATATCATGTATTATTAATTGCATTGATTTTGTTTTTTAAATAATAAAAATGCAAAAAGCATACAATATACAAATTCTTACATTTTGACATGTATCTCACCACAGCAAGCTGACAGCTCGACATAACTTTCATGTTTGTGTAGGCCTGACTGTCCTGAAAATGGCAATATAAAAACCATGGTGGATGGGATACTTTGGGGCTGAGCAATTTACAGAAATATGTAGTGTGTGCCTTACAGAAATAAATGGCAATTTTTATTTAGTGATGAAAAATGACTTTTTGACACTTTTTGTGCTCCATACTTGTGAGAGCTGATCTGACCTGACTTGTTTGCGCGGTAGCACACATGACGTGCACACATGATGATTCCCTATAATAATTGTTTACTACATTGCAATGAACAAAGTAAAGGCAAAAAAAGTGTTTATTTGTCAAACAAATTTGGATGCAATATGTGTCTCGAATTGGATGCCATACAGGAGTTTGCTAGATCTCAAAACCGGATTATGAACGTGCCTTGCCTTAGAGAAACACATGATAACGTAGGATTATGAACAGGCTACTATAATGCCACAACATGGGGTAAGTGGAGCTAAAGTTATTATTTTGCTGTCACTTGGTCTGTTTTATAACCTAGAAGGTTGTATTTGGTATCTGTGGATAGCTCCGTGTCTCCTTTTGCATCTTACATGCGTAGGCTACACATGTCTAATCGCGGGTCCATTTAGTAAATCAAACGAGAGTAACGGTAGCCCATTACATTATTATTTGTTTGTCACTTCATCTGTTTGTATAACACCGAAGGATCAATGTATTTGGTATCAATGGAAAGCTCTGTTTCCCCTCTTTCATCTGATATGCGTGACTTGCCTCTGCGATCCCGGTTGCGCTGCAAAGGGCCGTCGCCGTTGTTTTCTGCATCGTTTGTGTACATGTAAGACATGCAGCAGCACTTTCTTTAACATTTTTTTACTGGGGCACAGCTTATTCTTACTGGGGCACGTGCCCCAGTAAAACATGCCTAGTGACGCCCCTACTGTCGGGGGGTAAGTCAGTGCTGATGCACAACGTTGCTGACAGGGAACCCATATAACTTCGTGTCTTAAAACCCGAACTATCCCTTTAAGAATGGGATGTCACTTAAGTTCATATGCACGTCATAAGTGACCCAATACTTTTGGCAATATAGTGTATATTACTGAAGGGTTGAGGTTAATGTTTAGTTTCCTGTATAGAATGAAACAATGAAGTGTTGTCCTTATCTGTCATTTTTTATGTATACTGCTGTTTTTTCCAGTTTTAAGACAAATTAACATATGCATAATGTATGTTCATGTATGTCTCCTCAGGTCTTGCACTCTCCACACATCAATGAGACTGCTCTGAAGCCATGGGTCATCATTGCCAACAATGGCCAGCTTTCCTGTGCACACTGTACCTGCATGGTATTGCTCATGTTGGGGCTCTCCTATTTTAAGATTGAGGCAGCAGTCCGCATCTGCAGAAAAAAAAGACTGACAGATCGCTTGCTAACTGGAAAATACCATCTGGAATGAACAAAGTCCATGGGGAGGTTGCCCACCATGGACATGGACTTTACTTCTGCTAAAGCTCAGGATTGCTCTGGACAGAGTCATCAATGACAGCAGTCCCATGTTTGGCCTACAACGCAAGTCAGCAGACACTCACTCTAAGCCACATTGGATGACGTTTCGCCACTGCTCCCGGTTCTCAATAAGCATAGGGCAGTTTGTATGTCGACAGTGGACGCCTACTATCATGACTATATCGACCCTGTCCAGCCACCTGTGATGCCAAAACTCCTGCGAGACCGTCTGTGTGACCCACATTTTGATCATGCTCCACTATCTGTCCCTCTCAAGCACTATGAGACAGTGGCAGACATCGCAGCTGTGACAAAGGAACAAGCTGATATCATGAGCACACACACAAAGCAGCTGCATAAGTCATCTGCCTGGTGTGGAGTACAGGCAAGGAGAGTTAAGGGCCGTTCACACCAAGAACGATAACGATAACTCTAACCATAACAATAAAAGTGTCCACACTGGCCAACAATAAGAAAAGTCTCTCCTCATGTTAATGAATGTGATGGCTAGAATATTATGGGTTCTGATTGGCTGTTAGCTTTTTATCGTTTTCAAAATCGCTCTGAAAGTGATCAACAACTATATCACCTCAGCCCTCAACAAAGAGTTGCAGAAGGTTTTCAAATGGATCTCTGATAACCAGTGATGGGTAGTAACGCGTTACTGTAATCCAGTTACTATCTTCAAGTAACGAGTAAAGTAAGGGATTACAATTGCAAAAACAGTAATTAGATTACCTTTACTTTCCTGTATCCTGCATTGCCAGAGACAAACAAAAGACACATATCAGCAAGACAACGGAGTGCGGGAGAGAGCATAACCATGCTGCATTTCATAGCCTAGGTGAGTTGGGGTTTTCCTAAACTTTTTCCATAGTTCGGGACAGGGACTTGTTTTAGCCTACTTATCTTTACTTCACTTTATTCTTCTTTCTACTTTCATTTAATTTCGATGACTTATGCTTTTGCCTGTAGCTTTCACTCTGGACTGATGCTTCAACTCAAATGTCTTTTCAAATTCGAAATTGAGGTCGTTGACGTTCGAACTTGTTTTCGGTGGACATAAGGTTAAGTTTAGGTTACCGTCGGAGTCTTTGCGAGACATGAGTAAAATGTCCGTAAATACCCTAATAGGTAGAGCCTGTATCATTCTCTGTAGGCTAGTCGCTTTCAGACATAACCTGCAGTAGCCTATGAGGTTTGCCAAATGGAGGTCCGACTCTTCGGTTAATTAGGCTATACATTCCAGATTCTCTGTGTGTTTGAGTGAGGGGTGGTGCAGAATATGCGGCCGCTGTCACAGGGCTACTGTTTTTGTTTTACCACCGACAGCACGCCCGTTTCGAATGTTGTTGCAACAATGCAGCATGTGTTCTGTACGGCGGTGAAGTTAGTTTCACGTTGGATATTCGACAGATTCACATATTCGCAAAATCGTGCTGTGGGGCCCCAAACTTTGCAGCATGCTTTAGCTACACGGGACTACTAAGACACACCAGAATTTTTTGGGATTTCATGCCCCCTTCTCTGTATATCCACATAAAATTAAAATACCATTGTTTTCAATGGGGAAAACACCTTTTTGTCAATAGCTTTCACATTAAGTGACACTGGGGCCCCAAACTTTGCAGCATGCTTTGACTACATGGGACTGCTAAGACACACCACAATTTATTTGGATTCCATGCCCCCTTCTGTGGATATCCACATACAATTAAAATACCATTGTTTTCTATGGGGAAACCACACTTGTTTCAAAAGCTTTCACATTAAGTGACACTGGGGCCCCACACTTTGCAGCATGCTTTGACTACATGGGACTGTTAAGACACACCACAATTTATTTGGATCCCATGCCCCCTTCAATGGATATCCACATACAATTAAAATACCATTGTTTTCTATGGGGAAACCACACTTTTTTTCAATAGCTTTCACATTAAGTGACACTGGGGCCCCAAACTTTGCAGCATGCTTTGACTACATGGAACTGCTAAGACACACCACAATTTATTTGTATTCCATGCCCCCTTCTATGGATATCCACATACAATTAAAATACCATTGTTTATGGGGAAACCACACTTTTTTCAATAGCTTTCACATTAAGTGACACTGGGGCCCCAAACTTCGCAGCATGTTTTGACTACATGGGACTGTTAAGACACACCACAATTTATTTGGATTTCATGCCCCCTTCTATGGATATCCACATAAAATTAAAATACCATTGTTTTCAATGGGGAAAACACCTTTTTGTCAATAGCTTTCACATTAAGTGACACTGGGGCCCCAAACTTCGCAGCATGCTTTGACTACATGGGACTGTTAAGACACACCACAATTTATTTGGATTTCATGCCCCCTTCTATGGATATCCACATACAATTAAAATACCATTGTTTTCTATGCGGAAACCACACTTTTTTCAATAGCTTTCACAAAAAGTGACACTGGGGCCCCAACCTTTGCAGCATGCTTTAGCTACATGGGACTACTAAGACGCACCACAATTTTTTGGGATTTCATGCCCCCTTCTCGGTATATCCACATAAAATTAAAATACCATTGTTTTCAATGGGGAAAACACCTTTTTGTCAATAGCTTTCACATTAAGTGACACTGGGGCCCCAAACTTGATGGGGACAAAGTGGTGGGGACAAAATCGTTCGTCATAAAAAGTGGTGGAGACATGTAGGCTACCCGGTCCCCGGCGAAAATGATGCTGCTGTTTCCAAAAGCCGAAAAGGAGTAGGCTCACTGTTGCAGACGCACACTCAACATAGCCTATACAAAAGATTGCTATTGCTAATGATGTGTGAAACTGCTCTTGGGCGGTGGGGGATTTTTAAATTCGTGTTTTAAGGCACAGAGGTCAGCTCACAGAGGGGGGATGGTACAGTTAGCTTCCAACACTTGATGCTGCTGCCCATTTCGGAGCCCTATGGAATCGCTTTGTGGTACTCATCGTCGGCACAGCATAGATGCTTGGAAAACGACTCAAAAGTCAAAGACTTATTTTCTATGTTTCAAATCACTTGATCGCAGATGTAACAGAAACCTCACCAATTTGAGGAACCGGATAACCTCGCAAGGTTCATGTCTTTTTGCCTAAGTGAAACTGAACGTTAGATAGATAGATAGATAGATAGATAGGTGTCATTTTAACACTGTTATCACAGATTTTGTCCCCATCACTTTTGCCAACTGAAAATAAAATGTCTTTAATACATGGCTACGCTTGACAGGGCGATAGGACAGTGAGCGGTGATTCATTTTCACCATTGAGTAGACCTATAGCTACGCAAAATAAAGTTCTAGCAACTTAGATATAGGTAGGCCGCTCATGTTCATGTTGATTCAGAGATAGGCATAGGCCTACCGTTGGCTACAGTACGTCAAGCTAGACTGCATTTTATCATGTGGTGAATGAATGACTATAACGATATGTTGCTGGACCATGCCGGACGTGTTTCCCCCAAAAGAAACATTTCGACAATCATTAAGAAACGTAGGCTACATCATTCATACTCCTACTTCCCGTGCATCTGGCATTTTACTTGCTTCCTTAATTTTGTGAGAGTCTGAGATTGACAGAGCATTAGACTCTAAATAAGGGACAGTCGTCAGCAGTATGCATGTCAGAAGTTTTGATCGTGCGTTTCAAGTGTATCCTGCGAATATCAAATAAACTCGACTGACTGAATCCCTTATATTTTTGGCAACTGTTAAAATATTCAAAACCATGCACTGAAATATCAAAGATAATGGTAAGGCATGGTAGGCTACTGTTCTTCGATAAACGACCAATATTACTGCTCCCGTCCTCCGCTGATCAGAGCGCAATTTCGAATAGACCACAGAACTACGATTAAAAGATTTATGGCTACTGTATTTCATAGAGGGCCTAGACCACATTGAAAAATGTCTCTGCCCCCCGAGAAAGTACAGTTAAGCCCAAAATTATTAGCCCCCCTTATGAATTCAGATATAATCCTTTGTTTATACATGAAAATGACCATTTCCAAAAATGTGCCTAGTTTATATGATTACAGAAGCACAAAGACAGTATGACCACAAAGTTTGATGATCATTGTTTACTCATGCTCTGATTTGTGACAAGAAAAGCAAAAATTGACATGTTCAAAATTATTAGCCCCCAGACCATTAATAGTCAATAGTGTAGCCTTTCTGTGCTTCAACTGACAACAACTTCTTTGAATAGTCTTTTACTAGGTTGACACATATCTCTTAAGCACTCTTTAGCTCCAGCTTGTCCAAACTGCATGGTTTTCTTGTATGGACTCTTGCTTTAAGCATGTGCCACAGATTCTCAATGGGGTTGAGGTCTGGTCTCTGTGTAGGCTATTCCAGCACCTTGATTTTGGTATCCTTTAGGGCGTTTTAGACCACTTTTCACTATGCTTTGGGTTATTATCATGCTGAAGGACCTGGTGGTGACCTAAGCCTAGACTAAGAGCAGGCGTCTTGATGTTATCCCTCAAAAGGTCAACATAATCTTTCTTTTTCATGATCCCATGCACCCAAACAAGGCTCCCTGTGCCTGAGACAGCAAAACAGCCCCATAACATGATGCTCCTACCACCATGCTTCACTGTTGGAACTGTATTTTTATGGTTGTAGGCCTTCCCTTTTTTTGCCAAACATAGGCAACATCCATGTGCCCAAACAGCTCCAGTTTAATGTCATCAGACCAAAGGACAGTTTTCCAAAACTCATTTTTAGCTTTTAAATGTGCATGGGCAAAGTTCAGTCTGACTTTGAAGCGCCCCTTTTGGAGTAATGGGTTTTTTCTCAGCCGATGACCTTGGAGGCCTCCACAATAAAAATCCCTCGCTACTGTCTTCCTCAAGACTTTAACCCCAGAGGTCTCAAGGTCAGCAACTATCATTTTGGCGGATGTGCAGGGTTGCTTGCTAACATCCCTGATGATTTTTCTCTCTAGATTGAGATATTTAGCATTTTCATCCACACTTAGGTTTGTTATGCACAAACTTGGAACTCTTTGTACTTTGAAATGATGCCTTGCACGGCTGTTCTACAGACTGTGAAGCATCTAGAGATTACAGTATAGCATTTCTCCATATTATAGGCCTCAATGATGTTCTTTCTGAGGTCCAGACAGATTTCCTTTATTTTCAGTATGCCTGTAAAGGCAGTCCCCTCTCAGACAGGTGTTCAAGTGCCTGTAGGCCTGTTCCTTGAAGTCTTTAGGTAAACAATCAATGCTGGTTGGGTGTTCAGGTGTTCTCTGGACATTAACTAACTGCAAAGGTGTGGCTTGAAAGGTGACAGGTTGGTCGTGTGTGTTTAAAAGCAAAAAAATCACATGGGGGCTATTAATTTTGACCACTCCACTTTTCACACAATTTGAGATTAAGCATTCCTAATTATATATTAACACTCCAAAATCCACCAGATTCTACATAATAACACTGGCAAATGTTTGATTTTTAAAAATTTGATCAGGGATGAAAAATTTAGGGAGAATTTTAGAGTAATGTTCCAAAATTTCAGGGGGGCTAATAATTTTGGGCTTAACTGTAAGTCTAAAGCCTACATTTTCACCAATCCATATGGATTACTCCACAAACCAAAGCAAACTGACCAGCGGTGGTAATTTTCGTGGAGTTAGAATGAATAGCCTACTTGGGACACAGACCGGTAGGCCTATGCGATTTCAGCATCACTCTGGCTCTGGTTTCGTTCCTCCGAGTCCTGAGGACATGATAGAAGCTAGCGAACTAGCCTTCATTCTCCTCGGAATGAGCCATTTAAGTACGAAGCTGATAAAGTAACCTAAATATAGCCTAGTAGGCCTGTGCGTTTAAAACTGGTTCTGGCGGCAACGGTGCAACAGAGTCAGAAACGCAACAGTCCTCGACATCGTTAAGATAATATAAAATGTATGTCCCCAGCACTTATCAAACCAAGCTGTAAAATAGCGTTTTTGTCCCCTGAAAACTAAACTGACGCCATTGGATAGATACTGTAGATAGCTATCCAAAGAGAAATTACAGAATTACATTCATGAGGATTGAGGAAGTCAGATTACGGAGACCCAGATTACGGAGATGCAGTCTAACTCAATAAAATTTGTTTGCATAGTGCTAATCATCCTCACCGTTGTCAAACTCTCGAATGAAACATAAAGTGTTATTTTAATCTGCTGCTTAAAACTATGTGGGCTGGGCCACTTAGAGGTTGCTTCCTGGCCGCCTATTGAATGAGTAGAACTGGGCTACAGTATCAATCACACCGCAGCAATGCTACAGCGGACTGTACTGCCACCTCGTGGCGGTAAGTTGTAATACAGCTGTAATACATTTCACGCAGAGCGTGAATCAGGCAACACGTGAGGGAAACGGCCATTCTCAAGTAAGGCTTACTGTATTGCACACAACAGTTCTCTTGAAAACATGATCAGGGTGTGAAGTTCTTTTATTTTCTTCATTCACACCACACACACACCACAGTCACTGTGCGCATTAGCAGCAAGTGTCTTCAATTTTGAGTCGTTGTGTGTTATAAATGACGCCAGGTGTGTTCATTGTGTTCAGTTATTGCTGACTGTGGCAAGCATTTTACATCACATGAGCTTTCATTTGAGAATATGTTTTGCAACATGTGTTTTAGCAAGGAAAAATATGCTTAGATTTATGAGAACGGAGGATTGTGTTATGTGAATTGTGTCTTCATGTGAAATGTGTTTATGATATTGAAAAATTATGGCTGGATTTAGTAATGTGTTTAGACAACTGGTCATTTGGTTTAGAGGATTGGCTTTTGTGTTTTAGCATTTGAGAAAAACTGCAATAACTGTCAGTAACTGTTGATGTTTAAGTGACACATTGGCTTTGTCGCCAAACATGACTACAAACCAACATTGACGGGGCTGAAAATCCCATTAATATCAGTGGGGAATTTACTGAAGAGGCTGTATAAATCTTCAGGAGTTTGGAAAGTCCATCACATACTGTTGTCATTTGGGGGCATATACAAAGAAAATAAAACAGATTTGGATCGGTGCCCTCTTGTAACACAGACTTCTCCGCTGACTCATGGACTATGCTTTTGAAATAAAAATGACAACTTCCCAGGTCCCAGTCCCAAGTTTTAAAATAATCGTTTTTAGTTCATGAAAGACATTTGTTGAAGTTATAAAATTCACAATTACAATTAGCATCTGTTACATCAATATTACTGCCACCTTTGACCCCTTTCCAGTCTAATTCACTTCGATTATATGTTTTTTTTTAAATTCAGCATCTTTTGATATGCCTCATCTGTCAAATGGATGGATTATCTAGCCAAAGATGAAATACCCACTTATAACACAATTTTAACAAGTTTGTACATAAGATTTACGGAAAACCAGCGTTTTGTGTTCATAGAACAAATCTTATCTTTTCAAGTTAAATGCATTATTTTCAAACAAATGGACTGCAAGAAAAAATAAAACTAGCAGAAATACAAACAGAGCAGTTTTTTCATTCAGGAGTCATTGATATTTTTGAGGAAGTTAAGAAAAAAAATATTCTCCTGTGTATTTCTGGAAAATTTAATCCATAAACAAGAGGGTTTAAAACCGGTGGTATGATAAGGAATTCCAGAGATAGAATCACAGCTACTACATCTGGAAGGTCATAACGACTAAAAAATATTTCACAAAAAACAGCAATTGAGTAGTTGACAAATGTCACTATGTGTGGAAGACAGGTGTGCATGGCTTTTCTTTTGAAATCAGAGGAGTTCCTTTGACAGATTACAAGAATTTTAATATAGGAATACAAAATAAAATACAATGGAAGAAAAACTGTCACTACTGTAATGATCATTCCTATTATGTTGTTCAATGTAGTGTCAACGCAAGAAAGTTGAACTACAGACCAGTTACTGCAGTACAGTTTTCTTAATTCATTACCACATAAAGGTAACCTAAAAGCTAAGCTTACATTGGCACCAATGGCACACAATGGATATAACAAAGCAACAACTACCATTATAGTAAGTGCCCTTGCTGTCATGATACTGTGATATTTTAGGGGTTCACAAATAGCTACATGGCGATCATACGCCATCAATGTTAGAATAGTGAATTCATATGACCCATATGTGTAAATGACTAAAATCTGTAGAAAACATGCAGAACGAGATACTGCGTGAGTATCTGACAGAAGATCAGTTAACATCTTTGGAAGCAAACCAGTGGCACCATAAAGAGAGTTCATTGAAAGACAAGCAATTAAGATGTACATAGGTTGATGCAACATTTTTTCCAAAATTATGATCAGTGTAATAGATATATTTAAACAAAGAATAACAAGGTATAATATCAATACAAATGTAAAATATACATATCTGAAATTCCGTTGATCTTTGTACATAGTTAGGTAAAAATAGTGTGGGCGAGATCCATTTTCCATAATCCTGTTGCCCTGAGACATAACGTCCATTAATGTGCTGTACACCGTACAGATGTGCTAGGGTCCTCTTGTAAGAGAAGTTTTAATTCTAAATTACAGAGACACCTTTTTTCCTAACTGGAAGAAATATTACATTAATCTTAATCTCTGGTCAGAGTATGACAGAGTATTTAACAGTTCAATTGTTCATTTACTGTAAATATTTCAATTATTATTGGTCACTTGTATTTAAATGGTTTGAAAAAGGAGAATGTAGTCTGTGTTAACATGAAATGTGTGGATTTGCCCTCTTGCAGACTCAAATGCTTTCTTAGATTAACATCAGATCTCCAGCCTGTTGATGCCTAACAGCAGCACATATTTAATGGAGGGTAGAATTAGGTGTGATAATGAGGCACCGTTTTCTACTTACCTTTATCATTCACAGCCATAGATTAACTAAATTAGCTAAAATCCACAGTTGAATCATATGATTGATTTCAGCATGTTTTTGCAATCATAGTAAATATGACTGGTAACAATACCATGCTGAGCTCCTTTTCCAGCATCTGTAGAGAAATTGCTCAGGCATTCAGGACTACTGTGACAGATCTGTCACTATAAGAAATTCAGATCTGCTGATGTACGTGTTGGCTTTCTTGCATTTAGTCAGAGTGATCAGTACTGATCTATGCTTCCACAGCTCAGATGCAAGGTTAGCTGGTCTGTTTAAGGACATCATGTTGTGTACTATTCATAGCAAGAGAGTCACATGATCAAATTTGACCAATGAACTAATTTAGGCTTTGTTATACATTTTTAAGATTGTTTGGTAAGTCTTTTTTGATGTCTGTAAAAGTTTGAGTTTCCACTGTGCTGGAATATATACCATAGCCTACATAAATAAACTTTACTTTACTAACGTGCTGTACTTGCCAAATGTCCAGTTCTAAGGATTTCCGTCAGTCAGGCCCTAATCAGTGTTGAGGTTACTTTCCATGCTGTTAGTCATTCATATTAATATATAGACATTGCCATGCTGAATCATCATTATTTTGGACATAAACTTCCCATTTGGTAATGGGAAAAGGCATTGACTTAATTCTGGACTTTAGGTTACAGGAAGGAATGGAGAGAAACAGGTAGGCTGACAGCTAAGCTACTGTACAAACATAGGATTTATACTGTTCCTTCAAAATTGTTGGGTTGAAAACGCACAGTGGTGTCATGTAAGGACCCTGTTCATGTTTCACATCACTCATTATGGGATTTTAAGTCTGTTGAAGGTACAAAGGTTTAGAGTTTAGAACATGCCCTCATAGCACAGCTTATACAGTACCCTCCAGAATTATTGCCACCTTTGGTAAAGTTGACTAAAACAGGTAAAAAATATTCTTTTGGTGGTTTATTGTACTCCAATGAAAACAATGAGGAAAAATCCAACCTGAAAGGGAAGCTCATTTATTCTCATAAATAAATAAATATTTTTTTAATGAAAACGTTGTTCACAATTATTGGCACTCCTGAAAAAATCTTATATACAAAATCTAACAGAAGCATTTTCCTAATTGCAACTTACAGTATTTCAATAAATCAGAGTGTCTGTGAACTTTCAATAATTTACAAATCAGTTGTTCAAGACTTTCTTTTTCACTATGGTATGAAAATAAAGTCACCCGGAGGCTAAATCCGCCAGTCATTTTTCAACATTGTGTGGCAAAGTGGATGAGAGGCGTCCAGCTGCAGCCTGCACTGTCAGACCCCTCCTGCATTCTCAGGCCCCGCACTGTCAGGACCGGAAGTGACGTGTTTTTCATGCGTCCCCACTCCCCAGTTCCGCGAAGAAGAAGAGACGAGAGTTCGCGAGGAGTAAAGGTAAGTTAGCGTGATAAGTTTTCGTCGTGCAAAAGAACAGAAATGTTATTTATCCACAAGAATGTTGCATGTTCACGGTATATCTCCGTATAGTAAGGTGGAAAAAACGACTGTTGGACCTTTGGGTAACTTAATTTTCAGCGTTGTTGGTGTAGTTAGGCTAATGGAAGGCTAATTAGGCTAATGATGGTCCATGTAACGTAACGCACGTGTTTTGTTCAAATAACCGAACAATGAAAAATGACTGCTCGGTAAATGGGCTACTGGTGGTGGAGTTGTGCATAGAGCCCATAATATGTGGTTAAAACTTTTTTGTGCACGTGAAAGGGTTTTGAACGTGCTATGTTCCTGCTCAAACAGCACAAACAATGAGATATAACATTTCACTTTGTTTTAGTTAGTGGGTTTTTCTATCAAAAACAGAGGCCAGCACACTGGACTTACAACGGGCTTGAGAGATTTGTTGAATGCAAAAATAATGAATTAATTAACCTAGTTGGTAACACTTTGCGGTAAGGGTACATGAATTAACATGAATTCATGCATTATTCATGCATGAACTCATGCACTAAAATATCATGAATCATCATAATCTAACATGAATTCATTGTACTGTATGTCATTAATGACCTCAGGCATGAACAACACATTACCTTATGCATAAAGTACAGTGGGTACATCATCATGAATAATGGTCTATTAAGCATGACCATATTGATTTCTCGCTTCCTTAAATGAATTCATGTTAGATCATGATGATTCATGATATTTTAGGGCATGAATAATGCATGAATTCATGCATGAGTTAATAAGTGTTACCATAAGTGTTAAAAGTGTTACCAAATAGGGTATTCTTTTTGCATTCTCACTTTGGCACCTTTGATTATTTTAATGTGTATTGAGTTCTACACTGTCAGTTCATTCTTTATTTTGAGAGACGCTCAACTAGTCTCTCAACAAGTCTCTCAATTCTTTTCAGTACGTTGGCCTATCTTTTTTGATTGCTCCTGCCGTTTTGTGGATTTTCACACCACACATCTTTGGATAAGCCATACGAATGCTAAACATCTTTTCATTAATCATTTTACTTTTTGTATGATGTGCAATTGTGTTTAATGTCTCACAGATGTCGCACATTTCAATCCTGGCTTCGGGCACTAAGCCTACAGTTCAACGCTGTACAACATGCTGCAGCATGTACCACTGCCCTCTGTGCCTAAAATTTAAACCTGCAAAATTGTGCAAGCTCCAGAAGCACTTGGAGGCACATATAAGAGGATGCATTTTATTTAAAGGTATTGTATTTGTCTATGTGTTTGTACTCATCTGTTTATGTTATAGATTGTATGAGCTAGTGCTTCTAACTCTTGGCAGGTTGTGATTCAACTGAAAACAAAAAAACGAAAGAGTTTTTATATGATTTTATTCTAGATAAAGTTATCTGCAGATGTGGGCTTGACTGCAGACACACTGAACATTTCCACTGCGCTGTATGCAGTCAAACTATATCAAGAAGGGCGGACATGATCAAACATTTGGAGTCTTGCCAAGGTGCTGTGACTGAGCAAAACATTACATCTGCTGCTCCTTTGCTTCAGCAAGACTCCCCTTCAGGACAAGGTACCTTACAATATGAGAAATGCCATCATTGCAACCTCAAGATGTACAACAAAATATGCCCAAACATATTCAGAGAGCACACAGTGTAAATTCAAAGGACATACTGTAACAGTGGCTACTCATTTCAAAAGTGTGTGTGTAGATGCTACCAATGGCATTTCTGCAGTTCAGAAAACCAGGCAAGGATTTTCTATACCATTACATGTGCAGAACAAAACCTGGGGTCGTGTGCACAAAGTAGTGTGTGAGTTAGAGGAATGCAGGCAGTTTCATCTGATGGCAGTTAAAAGTGGATTAACGTCTCAGCATTGTGAGCACATACGTTCACTGGAGTACTGTACCGAAACGGCAGAACAGGATTTCCTGAAGGAAGAAGTTTTGTCTGAAATGGTAACATTACATTTTTTTGGTGAGGCGAAAAAGACAACATGTCTGAAGAGGCAAAGATATGCTACAGCAACCCCTGCTACATGTGCCCCTGTGTGTTCAAGTTGACCTTCAAGAGAGCCAGAACAACTTCTGTTTTTCTATCCATGAACCATCTTTAACCCACTGTAGTCGCCTTGGGAGGGTCATGGTGCATTACAAATCAGCAGTTAACACTTGGCATTGTCCTTGTGCAAAACCTAGAGGGTCATGTGTGCACAAAAACATAAGTAAGTGGCACTTATTCCAGACAAACAGGGAGATCTTTAAAACAGAGGCAGTCGCCACAACACCAGATAAGCAGGGCACTGGCTAGCCGCCGCATGGCAGTTTGGAGCGGCTTGTAGACTTGTTCAGCCATAAAAAACTCCCAGCTGACCTACCAGATGACCTAATAAAGCCAAAGGCCTTGACTGATTATCTGACAGAGTTGCACCCAACAGAGACTGTTTGCACAATCTGTGCAGGGTCAGTGCATCTTCAAAAGTCGGCCAGAATCACCCAAAATGCGAAGATCATCACCCTGAATGGTGTACTTGCAAGTAAGAGTTTTATTTTATCTTGAAAGCTTCCTTTTCTTAAATACTGTGATATGTTGCAGTTGTTTGCAGTTGTTTGTTCTTTTGTTTTCTCTCTCTAGATGTTTCAACCTATTTCCGGAGTTGTCCACACTGTCAAATGGTCTACAGGTACCAGGAATGGAAGGACAGCCTTCACAACAGAGGGAGGAGTGGTTGGTAAAGTGTTATAAAAATACCTTGTTTTTTTCTGTTTTTCGAAAGGTTCTGGGATTCAGTTCAGCGAGAAATTATTGGGGGCCAAGCAGCGAAGCTGCGAGGACCCCATTGTGTTTGTTAGTTTTCTTATTATTATTGGGGGCCAAGCAGCGAAGCTGCGAAGGCACCCATTGTGTTTCTATGTTTTCTTACTATTATTATTATTATTGGGGGCCAAGCAGCGAAGCTGCGAGGACCCCATTGTGTTTGTTAGTTTTCTTATTAGGGCCCGAGCACCGAGGTGCGGCCACTGAAAGTGGCTGCACCGTAGGTGCAAGGCCCTATTGTTTTTGCTCAGATTATTATTATAGTTTTTTCCTCCTTACCTGTTTTTTTTTTTTCACCAACTTGGCATGCTCTAAAACTCTTGTAATTTGGCAGCCATTTGTAGAATTGCAATCGAAACTCAGAGACAGAGCTTTGGCCTAGGGTGTGGCTCAGGGACTCTATAGCGCCACCTAGCGCGGTTTCTGTTGTGTTTGACACATACATGCACGAAAATGAACCAAATTTGGTGGGCATATGTGTTGTATTAATCTGAACAACTTTTACATTTAAACAATATAGTGAATCTTAAAAGAATTTGAGTTATGATTATGATTATGATTTTTGCACGTCATGTATTTTGAAACACTTCTCCTAGACGGTTTATCGAAATCATGTCATTTAAGCACTAAAATGATCTTGAGGGGTTGCCCGAGAGGAATTGCGACCAGATTTTTGAATTTCAAAAGTATATTGAAATGGCGAAGGTTTGAATCTAGGTGTCTTATAAAAGAAACAAAAAGTTGGTGTTATAGGCAGAAAACAGTGACTAATTTGGATGAAATTTAATGGAGTATTAGTTAGTGTGTTTGTAGTGACAGTCATATACAAAGTTTTGAATTTGGTGTTGTTTGTGATTTTTAAAAGCGCATTAATGATTGTGGTGGACACAGTTTTAGCTAAAATATTTTGAAGCGAGTTGATGAATGAATATAATCATATCAACCTATGCTGAAATTTTGATTTTAACCATGTTAACAGAAAGTGAGTTATTTTTAATTTCATATTTGCCCAATCACACAGCCCCTCCTCCTTCTGCTTCTCTGTCTCTCTGTTGCAACTAACAGACACACGCACGCACTCTGTCACCCCCCTTCTCGGGTCCCCCCTAACTAACACACACACATTGACACGCGCGCGGCTTTCTAGAGACACAGAGACAGACAGACACACACACACACACACACACACACACACACACACACACACACACACACACACACACACACACACACACACACACACACACACACACACACACACACACACACACACACACACACACACACACACACACACACACACACACACACACACACACACACACCTTGGGGCAGCCGTGGCCTACTGGTTAGGGCTTGGGGCTTGTAACTGGAGGATTGCCGGTTCGATCCCCGACCAGTCCACGGCTGAAGTGCCCTAGAGCAAGGCACCTAATCCCTCACTGCTCCCTGCGCGCCGCTGGTTGGGCAGGCAGCTCACTGCTCTGAGTTAATGTGTAATTCACATGGAGTATTAGTAAGTGTGTTTGTAGTGACAGTCACATACATTTTTTTTTATGTTGTTTGATTTGATGTTGATTGTGTGTCTCAATAGCACATTAATGATAGTGGTTGACTCATAGTTTTACCTAAAATATTATGAGATGAGTTTACAAATATTACTACTCATATGAACCTACGCTGAATTTTGACTTTAACCACATTAACAGAAAGTGAGTTTTTTAGGTTTTCATATGAGGATGTCTCACTCTACGATCCTTCTTGCCCACACATTCCTTTCGCCTGTTACACACAGAACTACATTCAAACACACACACACTACACACGCGCGAGCTTCCAAGAGAACTACATTCAAACACACACACATTACACACGCGCGAGCTTCCCAGAGAGACACGCACACACATCCTCGCCCTTCCCCCGTTTGCCTCTGCCCTGCCTCTCTCTCTCTCCGTCTCCCTATCTTAGCCCCATGACCCCCCTCTTTCGCATGCCCCCCCACACACATACACACTCTCTCACTCCCTTCCCATCCCCCATGTCTCTGTATCCCAGCCCCTTTCTCTCCCTGATATGAGTAAAAATCATGAAAATAAATGGCAAGAATTGAAATGAGTCATGAATGACAGTGTGATGCAAAGTGAAAGGTAAAGAAAAGATCATGTTTATAATTATTTTATTTGGGTTATATATTGTATGCATGTTAAGCAGTGGTAGTAAGGAGGCCGACAGGTGACAACCCAACCTGAGGATGAGAGAAGGCACCACAATCCTGGAACTTATTTGCAATGTGTGTGTGTGTGTGATAACACCTTGTTTAAGAGATCTGAAACTTTCCTTAATATTAGATAATGATTAAAGAAGGGTTAAGAACACTCTGTCATGTTGTCTGTTGTGATTGACACAAACATTCACGAAAATGAACCAAATTTGGTGGACTTATGTGTTATTGCTATCACTAGTCAGAGACAGAGCTCTGGCCTAAGGTGTGGCTTAGGGACTCTATAGCACCACCTAATAGCACGTTATCTGTTGTGGTTGACACAAACATTCACGAAAATGAACCAAATTTGGTGGACTTATGTGTTATTGCTATCGCTAGTCAGAGACAGAGCTTTGGCCTAGGGTGTGGCTTAGGGACTCTATAGCGCCACCTAGTGCGTTGTCTGTTGTGGTTGAAACATACATTCACAAAATTAACAAAATTTGGTGGGCACATGTGTTTTTGCCATCGCTATTCAGAGACAGAGCTCTGGCTGAGGGTGTGGCTTAGGGACTCTATAGCGCCACCTAGCGTTCTACCCGTTTTGGGTTGACATTTACATTCACAAAAAAGAATAACATTTTATGAGCTTGTGTGTTATTACTGCCGCTAGTGAAAAACAGCTCTGGCCTAGGGTGTGGCTTAGGGACTCTTTAGCGCCACCTAGCAGGTTGTCTGTTGTGGTTGGCAAATACATTCAAGAAAATTGACCAAATTTGGTGGCCATGTGTGTTGCTCATGCACATGCCCACCAACACGCCTCATGTTGCTTTGTTAGATTCCGAAATGTCACAGGTCTCCGCACCGCAGGTGCTCGGGCCCGCCATCGCCGCTTGCGGCTATATTTATTATTATGCTTCCGCCATGGGAGTCAATGGCAGCCCATAGAACCGACTGGTGAAAAGTTGTGAAATTTGGCACCCTGATTAGGGACAGTCCCATTATTCATGTCACCAAGTTTTATGTCGGCAACTCAAGCCCTCTAGCGCCACCAACAGGTCAAAGTTGGACGTGCGTTTACGCACTTAACTTTTGAACCCTTGGGCCAATTTTCAAAAACCAGGTATCTTTGTAATCCCTGGACCAGCCCGAGTTCAACGCACCCTGTGACGTCATTTTCCGCCATGATGGATTTTCCGCCATTTTGGATTTTATCAAAAACACTTAAAATGTATTGGAGGTCACAATTTTTATCTGATTATCACCAAATTTGGCACAGAGCATCTTCAGACCAAGACAAATTCAGCTCGTGCTTTTCGTCTTCGGAACTTTTACCGTTGGCCCATAACAGCCAATCGAAACTCGTGGCGAAGCCGCCAAACAGGAAGTGGGCTCATATTTCAGCAACCATTGCACACATCAAAACCATACTTGGGACATGTACTCTGGACCCCATCAGGAGGAGGCTCAAGAAATTTGGTGACCTTTGACCTCTAGAGGGCGCCGTAATTAGCAAAAAGACATTTTGGCCTGTAGCTGTTGATGTGTTTGGAATTTTAACTTGCTACTGGTGTCTGGTTATACTGTGGGAGGTCTTTAGGCTGACCCAGCTCAATTTGTGACATCAACCTTTTTGATTCGGCCGCCATATTGGATTAAATCAAAATCCCTTAAACATTTCCACAGGTCACAAACCTTATCCGATCTGCACGAAACTTCACACGGATGATCTGCAGCCCGAGTGTAACATAGGACTTGATTTTCGGAAGGATATCTTAAACCGTTCGCCCGCAACAGCGAATCGAAATTGACGGCGAAGCCGCCGAACAGGAAGTGGGCTTGCATCTCGGCCAATCTTGGGTTGTTCGACATGAAAATTCTTGTGACTGTTTAAACCATATACCTGACGAAACAGAATTGAGTTACCATGGCAACTCTGGCCTTTCGACTTGCCTGCTTGGCCCCCACATTGCTGCTTGCAGCTATATTTATAAACTATTATACCTCTGCCATTGGAGTCAATGGCAGCCCATAGAACCGACTGGTGAAAAGTTGTGAAATTTGGCACACTGATTGGGGACAGTCCAATAATTAATTTCACCAAGTTTCATGTCGGCACCTCATATGCTCTAGCGCCACCAACAGGTCAAAGTTGGACATGCGTTCACGCACGTAACCTTTGAACCCTTGGGCCAATTTTCAAAAAACAGGCATCTTTGGAATCCTTGGACCAGCCCGAGTTAAACGCACCCTGTGACGTCATTTTCCGCCATGATGGATTTCCCGCCATTTTGGATTTTGTCAAAAAGACTCAAAATGTATCAGGGGTCACAAATTTTGTCCGATCGACACCAAACTTGACACAGAGCATTCTCAGACCATGGTCTATTCAGCTCGTGCTTTTTGTCTTCGGAACTTTAACCGTTGGCCTGTGACAGCCAATCAAAATTCACGGCGAAGCCGCCAAACAGGAAGTTGGCTCATATTTCAGCAACCCTCGCACGCATCAAAACCAATCTTGGTGCATGGACTCAGGACCCCGTCAGGAGGAGGCTCAAGAAATTTGGTGACCTTTGACCTCTAGGGGGCGCTGCAATTAGTAAAAAGACATTTTGGCCTGTAGCTGTTGATTTGTTTGAAATTTAAACTTGCTACTGGTGTCTGGTTATACTGTGGGAGGTCCTTAGGCTGACCCAGCTCAATTTGTGACATCAACCTATTTGATTCGGCCGCCATATTGGATTTAATCAAAATCCCTTAAACATTTCCACAGGTCACAAAATTGATCTGATCTGCACAAAACTTCACACGGATGATCTTCAGCCCGAGTGTAAAATAGGACTTGATTTTCGGAAGGATATCTTAAACCGTTCGCCCGAAACAGCAAATCGAAATTGACGGCGAAGCCGCCGAACAGGAAGTGAGCTCGCTTCTCGGCCAATCTTGGGTTGTTTGACATCAAAATTCTTGTGACTGCTTAAAGCTACATACCCGGCGTAACAGCATTGAGTTACCATGGCAACTCTGGCCTTCTGACTTGCCTGCTTGGCCCCCACATTGCTGCTTGCAGCTATATTTATAAACTATTATTGGGGGCCAAGCAGCGAAGCTGCGAAGGCACCCATTGTGTTTCTATGTTTTCTTACTATTATTATTATTATTGGGGGCCAAGCAGCGAAGCTGCGAAGGCACCCATTGTGTTTCTATTTGGGGGCCAAGCAGCGAAGCTGCGAGGACCCCATTGTGTTTGTTAGTTTTCTTATTATTAGGGGCCAAGCAGCGAAGCTGCGGAGGCACCTATTGTGTTTCTATGATTTTTTTCTTCTGCCATTGAAGTCAATGGCAGCCCATAGAACTGACTGGTCGAAAGTTGTGACATTTTGCACACTGATTGGGGACAGTCTCTTGAGTCATGTGACCAAGTTTCATGTTGGCAGCTCAAGCGCTCTAGCGCCACCAACAGGTCAAAGTTGGACGTGCGTTCACGCACGTAACTTTTGAACCGTTGGTCCGATTTTCAGGAAACAGGTGTTGTTGGAATCCTTTGACTTGCCCGAGCTCAACGCGCCCTATGACGTCATTTTCCGCCATGATGGATTTTCCGCCATCTTGGATTTTAGCCAAAGTGAAACTAACGTATCAGAGGTCACAAATTTTGTCCGATGGACACCAAATTTGACAAACATCATCATCAGACCATGCCTTACTAACGCATTGCTTTTTGTCTTCGGAACTATCACCGTTAGCCCCTAGCCGCCAATCAAAATTGGCGGCGAAGCCGCCAAACAGGAAGTGAGCTCATATCTCAGCAACCCTTGCATGTATCAAAAGCAAACTTAATAGATGGACTGATGACCTAATCAGGAGGACGCTCAAGAAATTTAGTGACCTTTGACCTCTAGGGGGCGCTGTAATTCAGAAGCATGCCTTTTGGCCTATAACTGCCGTTGTGCTTAGAATTACAATATACTAGTGATGTCTAGTAATACTGTGGAAGATCCTTATGCGGACAGATGGCAATTTCTGACTTCAACGTAATTGATTCGGCCGCCATATTGTATTTAATCGAAAACACTAATACGTTTTCGGAGGTCACAAATTTCATCTGATCCTCACCAAAATTGGCACAGACCATCTTCAGACCATGCCTTGTGAGTGTGTTGATTTCTGTAACTATTGACAGAAGCGTTTTCCCGTCGCAGCCAATCGAAATTCGTGGCGAAGCCGCCAAACAGGAAGTGAGCTCAGATCTCAGCAGCCTTTGCGTCTATCAAAACCAAACTTGGCATATGGACTTGGGATCCCATCGGGAGGACGTCCAAGCAGTTTGGTGACCTTTGACCTCCGGGGTGCGAAGCCGCCAAACAGGAAGTGAGCTCGTATCTAAGCTATCTTTGCATCTATCAAAACCAATCTTAGTATGGACGCCCAAGACATTTGGTGACCTTTGACCTCTGGGGTGCAAAGCCGCCAAACAGGAAGTGAGCTCATAAGCACCATTAAAAAAATTGGTGTTATTTGGTCTGTCGGTGGCTTTATAATTATCAAAAACGTGTGTGTTGGCGAATATATGTAATTCATCAGAAATGTGACATAACGCCAACACTTCCTCGTGTACTTCCTGGATGACTGCAGGGTCTGCCCACCCACCGGGTGATGGGGTACCTGGGATTCTCCGCTGCCGTGCCTCATCCCGAGGCCATGTGAATCTTAGCAATGCCGCAGCCCCGAAGGGATAGAGTGGACTTACTCGCTGTTAAACATCCAGTAAGTTCATTCACTATATATAGTCGACTTCACCAGAGTTTTCTCAGCGACGGTGTGTGTTTTGGACGGTTTTGAGCTGAGCATTGTGGGTAAATCACTCCCAATGAGCTTATTATTAGGGGCCAAGCAGCGAAGCTGCGGAGGCACCTATTGTGTTTCTATGATTTTTTTCTTCTGCCATTGAAGTCAATGGCAGCCCATAGAACCGACTGGTCGAAAGTTGTGAAATTTTGCACACTGATTGGGGACAGTCTCTTGAGTCATGTGACCAAGTTTCATGTTGGCAGCTCAAGCGCTCTAGCGCCACCAACAGGTCAAAGTTGGACGTGCGTTCACGCACGTAACTTTTGAACCGTTGGTCCGATTTTCAGGAAACAGGTGTTGTTGGAATCCTTTGACTTGCCCGAGTTCAACGCGCCCTATGACGTCATTTTCCGCCATGATGGATTTTCCGCCATCTTGGATTTTAGCCAAAGTGAAACTAACGTATCAGAGGTCACAAATTTTGTCCGATGGACACCAAATTTGAAAAACATCATCATCAGACCATGCCTTACTAACGCATTGCTTTTTGTCTTCGGAACTATCACCGTTAGCCCCTAGCCGCCAATCAAAATTGGCGGCGAAGCCGCCAAACAGGAAGTGAGCTCATATCTCAGCAACCCTTGCATGTATCAAAAGCAAACTTAATAGATGGACTGATGACCTAATCAGGAGGACGCTCAAGAGATTTAGTGACCTTTGACCTCTAGGGGGCGCTGTAATTCAGAAGCATGCCTTTTGGCCTATAACTGCCGTTGTGCTTAGAATTACAATATACTAGTGATGTCTAGTAATACTGTGGAAGATCCTTATGCGGACAGATGGCAATTTCTGACTTCAACGTAATTGATTCGGCCGCCATATTGTATTTAATCGAAAACACTAATACGTTTTCGGAGGTCACAAATTTCATCTGATCCTCACCAAAATTGGCACAGACCATCTTCAGACCATGCCTTGTGAGTGTGTTGATTTCTGTAACAATTGACAGAAGCGTTTTCCCGTCGCAGCCAATCGAAATTCGTGGCGAAGCCGCCAAACAGGAAGTGAGCTCAGATCTCAGCAGCCTTTGCGTCTATCAAAACAAAACTTGGCATATGGACTTGGGATCCCATCGGGAGGACGTCCAAGCAGTTTGGTGACCTTTGACCTCCGGGGTGCGAAGCCGCCAAACAGGAAGTGAGCTCGTATCTAAGCTATCTTTGCATCTATCAAAACCAATCTTAGTATGGACGCCCAAGACATTTGGTGACCTTTGACCTCTGGGGTGCAAAGCCGCCAAACAGGAAGTGAGCTCATAAGCACCATTAAAAAAATTGGTGTTATTTGGTCTGTCGGTGGCTTTATAATTATCAAAAACGTGTGTGTTGGCGAATATATGTAATTCATCAGAAATGTGACATAACGCCAACACTTCCTCGTGTACTTCCTGGATGACTGCAGGGTCTGCCCACCCACCGGGTGATGGGGTACCTGGGATTCTCCGCCGCCGTGCCTCATCCCGAGGCCATGTGAATCTTAGCAATGCCGCAGCCCCGAAGGGATAGAGTGGACTTACTCGCTGTTAAACATCCAGTAAGTTCATTCACTATATATAGTCGACTTCACCAGAGTTTTCTCAGCGACGGTGTGTGTTTTGGACGGTTTTGAGCTGAGCATTGTGGGTAAATCACTCCCAATGAGCTTATTATTAGGGGCCAAGCAGCGAAGCTGCGGAGGCACCTATTGTGTTTCTATGATTTTTTTCTTCTGCCATTGAAGTCAATGGCAGCCCATAGAACCGACTGGTCGAAAGTTGTGAAATTTTGCACACTGATTGGGGACAGTCTCTTGAGTCATGTGACCAAGTTTCATGTTGGCAGCTCAAGCGCTCTAGCGCCACCAACAGGTCAAAGTTGGACGTGCGTTCACGCACGTAACTTTTGAACCGTTGGTCCGATTTTCAGGAAACAGGTGTTGTTGGAATCCTTTGACTTGCCCGAGTTCAACGCGCCCTATGACGTCATTTTCCGCCATGATGGATTTTCCGCCATCTTGGATTTTAGCCAAAGTGAAACTAACGTATCAGAGGTCACAAATTTTGTCCGATGGACACCAAATTTGAAAAACATCATCATCAGACCATGCCTTACTAACGCATTGCTTTTTGTCTTCGGAACTATCACCGTTAGCCCCTAGCCGCCAATCAAAATTGGCGGCGAAGCCGCCAAACAGGAAGTGAGCTCATATCTCAGCAACCCTTGCATGTATCAAAAGCAAACTTAATAGATGGACTGATGACCTAATCAGGAGGACGCTCAAGAGATTTAGTGACCTTTGACCTCTAGGGGGCGCTGTAATTCAGAAGCATGCCTTTTGGCCTATAACTGCCGTTGTGCTTAGAATTACAATATACTAGTGATGTCTAGTAATACTGTGGAAGATCCTTATGCGGACAGATGGCAATTTCTGACTTCAACGTAATTGATTCGGCCGCCATATTGTATTTAATCGAAAACACTAATACGTTTTCGGAGGTCACAAATTTCATCTGATCCTCACCAAAATTGGCACAGACCATCTTCAGACCATGCCTTGTGAGTGTGTTGATTTCTGTAACAATTGACAGAAGCGTTTTCCCGTCGCAGCCAATCGAAATTCGTGGCGAAGCCGCCAAACAGGAAGTGAGCTCAGATCTCAGCAGCCTTTGCGTCTATCAAAACCAAACTTGGCATATGGACTTGTGATCCCATCGGGAGGACGTCCAAGCAGTTTGGTGACCTTTGACCTCCGGGGTGCGAAGCCGCCAAACAGGAAGTTAGCTCGTATCTCAGCAACCTTTGAACCTATCAAAACCAAACTTGGACTTATGGACTCGTGAACCGATCATGAGGACGCCCAAGACATTTGGTGACCTTTGACCTTTAGGATACCTGCAATTAGCAAAAATGCAAGTTGGCCTGTAACTTTTCACGTGTTAGACATGAAACTTGCTCTGACTGCTTACGGCCATAATGTCTCATTGAGCTAACAGCGTCGAGTTGCCGTGGTTACTCTGGCCTACTGCTTGGCCCCTTCATTGCTGCTTGCAGCTATATTTATAAACTATTATTATTATTCCTCTGCCATTGAAGTCAATGGCAGCCCATAGAACCAACTTTGGGAAAGTTGTGAAATTTGGCACACTGATTAGGGACAGTCCCATTATTCAGGTCATCAAATTTAATGTCGGTACCTCGAACTCTCTAGCGCCACCAACAGGTCAAAGTTGGACTTGCATTCACGCACGTAACTTTTGAACCCTTGGGCCAATTTTCAAAAACCAGGTATCTTTGTAATCCTTGGACCAGCCCGAGGTCAACGCACCCTCTGACGTCATTTTCCGCCATGATGGATTTTCCGCCATTTTGGATTTTATCAAAAACACTTAAAATGTATTGGAGGTCACAATTTTTCTCTGATTTTCACCAAATTTAACACAGAGCATCTTCAGACCAAGACAAATACAGCTCGTGCTTTTCGTCTTCGGAACTGTTACCGTTGGCCCATAAGAGCCAATCGAATCTCGTGGCGAAGCAGCCAAACAGGAAGTGGGCTCATATTTCAGCAACCCCTGCACGCATCAAAACCAAACTTGGTATATTGACTCTAGACCCCATCAGGAGGGGGCTCAAGAAATTTGGTGACCTTTGACCTCTAGAGGGCGCTGTAATTAGCAAAAAGGCATTTTGGCCTGTAGCTGTTGATGTGTTTGGAATTTAAACTTGCTACTGGTGTCTGGTTATACTGTGGGAGGTCCTTAGGCTGACCCAGCTCAATTTGTGACATCAACCTTTTTGATTCGGCCGCCATATTGGATTTAATCAAAATTCCTTAAACATTTCCACAGGTCACAAAATTTATCCGATCTGCACGAAACTTCCCAGGGATGATCTTCAGCCCGAGTGTAACATAGGCCTTGCTTTTCAGAAGGATATCTTAAACCGTTCGCCCGCAACAGACAATCAAATTTGACGGCGAAGCCGCCGAACAGGAAGTGGGCTCGCTTCTCGGCCAATCTTGGGTTGTTTGACATCAAAATTGTTGTGACTGCTTAAAACTACATACCTGATGTAACAGCATTGAGTTACCGTGGCAACTCTTGCCTTTTTGTCCTGCCTGCTTGGCCCCCACATTGCTGCTTGCAGCTATATTTAGGGGCCAAGCAGCGAAGCTGCGGAGGCACCTATTGTGTTTCTATGATTTTTTTCTTCTGCCATTGAAGTCAATGGCAGCCCATAGAACCGACTGGTCGAAAGTTGTGAAATTTTGCACACTGATTGGGGACAGTCTCTTGAGTCATGTGACCAAGTTTCATGTTGGCAGCTCAAGCGCTCTAGCGCCACCAACAGGTCAAAGTTGGACGTGCGTTCACGCACGTAACTTTTGAACCGTTGGTCCGATTTTCAGGAAACAGGTGTTGTTGGAATCCTTTGACTTGCCCGAGTTCAACGCGCCCTATGACGTCATTTTCCGCCATGATGGATTTTCTGCCATCTTGGATTTTAGCCAAAGTGAAACTAACGTATCAGAGGTCACAAATTTTGTCCGATGGACACCAAATTTGACAAACATCATCATCAGACCATGCCTTACTAACGCATTGCTTTTTGTCTTCGGAACTATCACCGTTAGCCCCTAGCCGCCAATCAAAATTGGCGGCGAAGCCGCCAAACAGGAAGTGAGCTCATATCTCAGCAACCCTTGCATGTATCAAAAGCAAACTTAATAGATGGACTGATGACCTAATCAGGAGGACGCTCAAGAAATTTAGTGACCTTTGACCTCTAGGGGGCGCTGTAATTCAGAAGCATGCCTTTTGGCCTATAACTGCCGTTGTGCTTAGAATTACAATATACTAGTGATGTCTAGTAATACTGTGGAAGATCCTTATGCGGACAGATGGCAATTTCTGACTTCAACGTAATTGATTCGGCCGCCATATTGTATTTAATCGAAAACACTAATACGTTTTCGGAGGTCACAAATTTCATCTGATCCTCACCAAAATTGGCACAGACCATCTTCAGACCATGCCTTGTGAGTGTGTTGATTTCTGTAACAATTGACAGAAGCGTTTTCCCGTCGCAGCCAATCGAAATTCTTGGCGAAGCCGCCAAACAGGAAGTGAGCTCAGATCTCAGCAGCCTTTGCGTCTATCAAAACCAAACTTGGCATATGGACTTGGGATCCCATCGGGAGGACGTCCAAGCAGTTTGGTGACCTTTGACCTCTGGGGTGCGAAGCCGCCAAACAGGAAGTTAGCTCGTATCTCAGCAACCTTTGAACCTATCAAAACCAAACTTGGACTTATGGACTCGTGAACCGATCATGAGGACGCCCAAGACATTTGGTGACCTTTGACCTTTAGGATACCTGCAATTAGCAAAAATGCAAGTTGGCCTGTAACTTTTCACGTGTTAGACATGAAACTTGCTCTGACTGCTTACGGCCATAATGTCTCATTGAGCTAACAGCGTCGAGTTGCCGTGGTTACTCTGGCCTACTGCTTGGCCCCTTCATTGCTGCTTGCAGCTATATTTGGGGGCCAAGCAGCGAAGCTGCGAAGGCACCCATTGTTTTTCTATTTGTTCTTATTATTATTATTATTATTATTATTATTCTGCCATTGAAGTCAATGGCAGCCCATAGAACCGACTGGTGAAAAGTTGTGAAATTTGGCACACTGATAAGGAACTGTCTGATAATTCATGTGACCAAGTGTCATGTCGGCAGCTCAAGTCCTCTAGTGCCACCAACTGGTCAAAGTTGGACTTGCGTTCACGCACGTAACTTTTGACCCCTCTGGCCAATTTTCACAAGTCAGGTATCTATGGAATCCTTGAACCTGCCCGAGTTCAACGCACCCTGTGTCGTCATTTTCCGCCATGATGGATTTTCCGCCATTTTGGATTTTATCAAAAACACTTAAAATGTATTGGAGGTCACAATTTTTCTCTGATTTTCACCAAATTTGACACACCGCATTTTCAGACCAAGGCTAATACAGGCCGTGGTTTTCGTCTTCGGAACTTTTACCGTTGGCCCGTAACAGCCAATCGAATCTCGCGGCGAAGCCGCCAAACAGGAAGTGGGCTCATATTTCAGCAACCCTTGCACGCATCAAAACCAAACTTGGTACATGGACTCAGGACCCCATCAGGAGAATGCTCAAGAAATTTGGTGACCTTTAACCTCTAGGAGGCGCTGCAATTAGCAAAAAGGCATTTTGGCCTGTAGCTGTTGATGTGTTTGGAATTAAAACTTGCTACTGGTGCCTGGTTATACTGTTGGAGGTCCTTACGCTGACCCATCTCAATTTATGACATCATCATATTTGATTCGGCCGCCATATTGGATTAAATCAAAATCCCTTAAACATTTCCACAGGTCGCAAAATGTGTCCGATCTTCACGAAACTTCACACAGATGATCTTCAGCCCGATTTTGAATAAGACCTTGCTTTTCGGAATGATATCTCAAACCGTTCTCCCGCAACAGCCAATCGAAAATAGCGGCAAAGCCGCCAAACAGGAAGTGAGCTCATATCTCGGCCAATCTTGGATTGTTTGACATCAAAATTCTTGTGAATGCTTACACTTGTATACCTGACGTAACATTATTGAGTTACCATGGCAACTCTGGCCTTCTGACCTGTCTGCTCAACTAGTGACATCAACATATTTCATTTGGCAACCTTTCACCTCTGGGGTGTGAAACCACCAACGTTGACGTTTGTCCATAACATCCGCAAAGCCTGCAAACAGGAAGTGAGCTCATATCCCAGTAACCCTTGCATGTATCAAAACCAAACTTGGTACATCAACGTAATTGATTGGGCCGCCATATTGGATTTAATCAAAAACAAGTTTCCACAGGTCACATATTTCATCTGATCCTCACCAAAATTGGCACAGACCATGTTCAGGGCATTGATTTGAGTAACAATTGACAGAAGCGTTTGTCCGTAACAGCAAATCAAAATTCGCAGCAAAGCTGCCAAACAGGAAGTGAGCTCATATCTCAGCAACCCTTGCATGTATCAAAACCAAACTTAGTATATTGACTCATGAACCCTAGGGGGCGCTGCAATTAGTAAAAAATATGGTTTGGCCTGTAGCTTTTGACGTGTTTGTAATTTAGTTACTAGTAGTGCCTTTTAATACTGTTCAGACTCAGCCAAAGATATGTCTTGATTTTATAGCCCATTTTCACTATGTTCACCCAACACAGCTAATCCAAATCTGCTGCAAAGTCACCAAACAGAGTTTAACCTTATATTGCAAGCATTCTTTACTTGCTAGACGTTACACTTGTTCAGTGCTTATGCTCATATGTCTGATGTAACAGCACTGAAGTACAAGGACTCAAGACCCCATCAGGAGAACTCTCAAGAAATGTGGTTACCTTTGACTTATAGGGGCTGCTCATTGCTTTCTGGAACAATTGACAGAATCGTTCACCCGTAACAGTCAATCAAAATTTGCGGCAAAGCCACCAAACAGGAAGTAAGCTCCTATCTCAGCAACCATTGTATGTACAAGACCAAACGTAGTACATGGACTCAGGAGGATGCTTGATAAATTCGTTGTCCTTTGACCTCTAGGGGGCGCTGCGATTAAGAACCATGCCTTTTGGCTTGTGGCTGCTGTTGTTGTGGCTGCTGTGTTGTCTGATCATACTGTGGAAGGTCCTTAAGTCAACGGAGGACAACTTGTGACATCAACGTAACTGACTTGGCTGCCATATTACATTCTATCAAAAACACTAACATGTTTTTGCAGGTCACAAAATTGATCTGATCCTCACCAAAATTGGCACAGTCCATCTCCAGACCATGCCTTATTAGTGCACTGCTTTCTGGAACAACTGACAGAAACAACAGAAACACTGTTGTTTAAAATGTTTGAATTTATTCATTTCAAAAAGTCACTTAGTAATCAAAGTATTTTTCACACAAGAAAAATAAAGCAAAGATCATTTGTAATCAGACGTTCCTTATGGCATTGCCATTGTTATTTAATTAAATACCTTTCAGGCTATTTATGGACTGAAAGTCATTACTGCAGTAGTTAATAATCTACTATAACTCTGTGGTGGACTAAACAATCTTTAAACATTTGTCCTGTTCCTCATGTGATTCTCATGACATGTTATAGTATAACATACAGTATAAAAAATGTAACATATTCTGTAATTATTCTGGTTTGTTGGCAATATTGACAGTATTGACAGTATTGACAATAAGTGTTACAACTGAATAGTTAGAAGCTACATGATAGTGCTGAATAGTGTGACAAATTAAAAAATAAGCAACAGAAAGTTTGATGCAAAATAATGAAACAAAGATAAAACATACCTACAATTGTAAATAAATCAGTAAAGAAATAAAGAAGTAAATAAGACGGACAAAATGTAAAAACACATATAAATACTTGACGTTCCAAGGTCAAAACATGACATTTTCACAGCCCCAATTACTTTTCTTGCATTACTAAAAAGTCCTATACTAATCTACATCACAAAGTCAATCTTCTTAACTGGGCTTGTCAGCCCGTAGTAAGTAGATGGCCACATCTACAGCTCATTGCCCTTTGTAATACTGTCCTGTAGTTCTGTTTGGGTCCATAAGCCTAAACAGGCTTTGACTGTTACAGGTAACCCCTGTCGGTTGCAAGGCTAATGGAGATCCATGAACCTCAACAGGCTCTCTGACATACAAGTCTTTCTGCGCCAACATAACCACCAATGAAAAAGGATGATGAGTCTCAGCAGGCTCTCTGTCCAGTACAGGTGGTTTGATAGGCTGTCTAGCTGGGGAATGTCCATGAGCCTCAGCAGTCCTCATCATTGGTGTGTTCCAGGTAACAGATGCATGAACAAGCTGCAGTGGCCACACATTGGCTCTGAAGCAACTCAGCAGGTATTCTTTGAGACTGTAAATATGATCTGTAAGGCAATTTTAGAGCAGTTAGAGCATGTCAATTTACAATAAAAGTATATGCTTTTGCTGCACAGGTGAGCAGTAAGAAAGCAAAATGTCTATTCATTAACATAGTATACAATGTACATCCTAAATATGCATAAACATTTAGATAGCATCTTTTGGAAAAACAAAACACAAATACTCACATAATCTGATAAGATCTTGATAGGCTGCGTTGCTGGTGGATGTCCATGATCCTAAGCAGACCATGTGATTGGTGCAGGTCTCTCACAATGTTGCGTTCCAGAAGGATGTCTATGAATCTTGGCAGGACTGGTGCAGTTAACTCCAAAGGGTGTGTTGCTGGCGGATGTCAGTGATCTTCAGAAGGACTGGTGCAGGTCACTCGGAAGGCTGCGTTGCTGGTGGATGTCCATGATACTAAGCAGACCCTGTGATTGGTGCAGGTCCTTGGCAAGGTTGTGTTCCAGGAGGAGGACTGGTGCAGTTAACTCAGAAGACTGTGTTGCTGGCGGATGTCCATGATCCTTGGCAGGACTGGTGCAGGTCACTCGTAAGGCTGTGAAGCTGGTGGATGTCCGTTGTCCTCGGCAGGATTAGTGCACTCCACTCAGGCTGTGAGGCTGGCGGATGTCCGTGATTCTCAGCAGGCCCTTTGTCTGGTGCAGGTCACTCATAAGGCTGCGTTACTGGGCCTGGGCCAACATGTTCTGTATGGTCATTTGAAAGCAGATGCATTTACAATAAAAGTATAGATGCTGCTGTTACACAGGTGAAATAAAGCAACATGTCTATTTTGTAAAGCTTACATCCTGTCAAATATGCATGAATCAGAATTAGGATGCCTTTCTTTGAAAAAATGTACAGTTAAATATAATGGGTACTCACATAATGTCAATATGTCAGAAGATCTCATAAGAATTTGCAACTCCACACCTCTGAACTTTGGTTTAGAAGCTTACAGCTTCCAACAGTTTTGTCTTACAAAGTAAGGCTTCGTGCTCTCCATAATCAGTCAGTTGTTTTGTGGTGGTTAATTGCAGATCCAGTAGTGAAATTTAGCAATATATTACTAAACAGATTCCATGTATCCCGTTACAGATATGAAATGAAATCCATAAAGCATCAGCAACTTTCCTGGTATAATATCAATAACTCTTCCTTCTTTTTCCTTCTTTGTAATTACCCATGCCAAAACATACTTCACAATAATTGACATAATATAACAAAACAAAACAAAAAAATATTTCATGTGAACTAACAAATAAAGTAAATCTTACACATCAATCTAAATTACAGTCCTTTACAGTCCCAAAATAATTATAGTGTAATAGCAGCAAAACCAATCAGTCCCACACAAAAGAACAGCCTAATAAAAAATCAGGCCCAAATGAAAAACAAACAACACATACTATAACACAAGTAGAAAAAAACAAAAAGCATAAAACCATTAAATATACTGTATCATGTCTTATTTCAAGTAGCTGTACAAGAGCAATAGCTAGTAGTCAATTGAATTGTCCTTGCCAAATCTAAGACTTAGAAACAAAAACAAAATAAAATTAGAAAAGCACTCCGAGAGCGCAGACCTCTGCCAAGCGAAAATATAATCGCCTCCTGGATCCAGGTGGTGATCTGGATAACTCCCAAAATGTAATGGTTTCTTTTTTGTGTAATTTCAGAGCAAAATCCACCTATAACTTTTTGAGTTATCTTGCTAACAAACAGACAAACAAACAAACATACAAGCAAACCCTCATGAAAACATAACCTCCTTGAAAGAGGTAATAATAATCTCTGAATTCTTCATGTCAAAACAAAACATTTTTACATAAATACAATAATTATCTTAAGTCTGTCAATATAGTATACACATGTAATAAAATAAATAAAATGATCAGCTTTATACAGTATACTTGAACTACTTCAACAATGTAATTTAGTCCCATTCACTATAAGCATTAGACCCTATATTCATATAAGTGTTTACCAAGTGGACAGTGCTAAACATCAACATCATGACTTCAATTCAATTGGTATGAAAGAGATACACAGTGCTAAGATGCCATTTGTCAGTCTTGAAAGACCATAGAATTCACTGCTTAGAGCAGCTGTATAGTCCCACACATGATATAGCCTATTGTTGCTGACGACTTCTTCTTTTTAAATCCAAATGTTATTCTTCTGAATGTGTCCTCTGAATTTGTCCCCTTTACACATACATCATCTGTCTCTTGGCAGGCTGCATTGCTGTCCATGGCTTTCATGTCCTTCAAATGCCCTATAGTGCTGGTGGCAACTCCACCAAACAGAACAGCTGCGGGGATACTGCCGTTTTCGAAGAAATTGTAGCAAGATATAGGCTGGGCCTCTGACCTGTCAGCTCAAAGGCAACAAACTGGTTTCACAATAAAAGTCTGTAATCAGCTACACAACACAGCAAGATCTCAAGTGATCTTGTACATATGATCATCAGTTTATCGCACCAAAGCATATGTCAGTATGACAATAATAAGGGGGAAGCAGGAATACAGTTTTTTTTTTTAACACCACTGCTGGTGGGTAAGCTGTAAATTGGTGGGTATCTGGACACCCTCAATATGCATGATCAACAGTAATGGCATGACTGTCCACTTGGTCCAATTCTATACCTGTTGAGGAGTGAATTCATCAATGGCCTGTGCAGACTAAACAATTTCAGCCTGATTTGGCCACGATTGTCCAATGTCACATCCGAATATTCTAATTTGGGAACAAAGCTCGAAGGAACAGAAAAGTCCCTGAGGGTAATTGTTGCATCATGGTATGTAACTTTTTTTTAAAACATTCTAAGTGCATATTTGTAATCGTACTCGCAGGGGCCCAGCTGCGTCTGATCACATATTTGTGACTGTACTCCTCAACAGGTTAATGAAAATAAAAACAAAATAGAAACAAAAAAAGTCCCCTGTATAGGGGCCATTTTCCAAATGAAGTTGCACTTAAGATTGTTTTTTCTTTGTTTGTTTTCACCATTTTTACAATCTGGAGACAATCAATTCATTCTTTCACTTCATTTAAGATTCAGGACGTTTTAGCTTTTTGTCCTTTAACTGTTGCAATAATAATACCAGTCGCCAACTGACTGTAATATCTGTTACACAATATGGTTCATTTTATTTTACTGTTATCAATCTTATTTGTATACAAAAATGTAACAGCTGTGTTATTGCTGTTATTGACTGTTATTGTCTTCGCTGTAATTCACTGATAATGTTGAGATTTTACAATAATGGTAAAGATAACTTGGTGTAATACTACCAAAATGAAATAATTTGACAAACATTAAAGGTATACTATGCAACGTTTTTCAGTTAATCAATTCGTTCCATACATATATGACTAAATGAATCATTACCGGTCGAACAGTGTGTTTTTTGGCCGTCCTAGTGGTCTGTAGCGGTAGAACCACACTTGCAACTTCAGGAGACCTCGGGCACGCACCCATGCTCTACTCCAGGAAGTGTCATGTAAAGTCTCATGAAAAGGCACAGCAGACTGACCGATTGAGGAATTTTGTAAAAAATACACGCTAAAGCTGTAAGGGAAGCTCTGCAGAGACATATGCAAGCATAAAACGAGCGAAAATGAAAAGTGGAAGCGAAACCGGCGATGAAATCGCCAATCCTGCATAGTATACCTTTAAGCTTCATAGTAAAGATATAACCTAAAATGCTTGAGACAATTAAGGAAAGATCCACTGACAAAAATGATATTTACACATTCATCTGTCTATCTTTACCGTTATTTGCAACTTCTTTTGGACATTGGCGGTGCCAGGATTTTGATTAAAAAAACACCAAAGCAACATCAAGATTGCAAACAAGTGTGTCGCTAGCTTTTAAAAGTGGCAGCGCTACCCACCACATTTCAAACTTCACTCATGTTGGTAAATAGGCTCAGAAGAAGGAATAATACAGTTTTGGGAATTACATTGCGTAGGCAAATGTCAACCTATATTCCCGGAAGCAGAAACACGAAATGAGCTGGTGATCAACGCTCTGCTAACTCCCATGGACGGCCATAGATTGCCGATTTTTTTGCGATCCCATAACTTCATGTAACATGTGCCATTCGGCGCCCTTATAGCTTCTGTATAGGGTATCGAAGGCAAAACTAATTCACGTCTTCCCCGTATATAACGTCGGTTTCCCGTAGAGAAGTATAGTTAGCATGTCGGTTGGAGGGAAGCTAACGTTCGACAGGAGATTCCCCATAATGTTTGGATAAGAAGCTCAGTCCAGCCTGCACGAAAACCATGACGGAAAGTCATTCGCAAGATCAGTGAAAAAGCGTGTAGCCTACGGTAGCCTACTATTTGGTAAAGCATTACCTAGAGGCAAGTAAACATAATAATAATATTAAAAACGAACGTTAATAATGGATTGACAGTTGTTCGGAAAATCCCATCTATCAGACGAGTTACAGCAATGTACAGGATGGGTAACGTCACGAAAATGAGTACGAGTCTGCGCAGTACAATGGAAAGTAAACAGATTTTTGTTTCAGCCCCCTCCCATTGAGAACAACGGAGTCTGTTTGTCCATTTCTTTTAGGTCTATGAGCTACACCAACAAAAATATCCTGGCACCGCCAATGCTTTTGGAAAATGGCCCCTATACCCCTCCCATTTCCTGCAAGGAGCCGTCCAGTGTATGCTCTCTCCTTGCCACCACCCACCCACCCAAACAAACCCCACTAGTGGACGGAATAAACATAACTCATAATGACATCATGTGTAACATAGCCAGAATACAAATACAGTACTTACCTATTCAAAGACAAATATCATTAATCACAGAAAACATTACAACAGTGAGATCAGTATTGCTTCATGAAAACTGTAGTATGCCTGCACAACTTCAACAACAACATCTTCTGTACCTTTAATGTAAACATGATCTATTAATGTACCTTTTTCAGTTGTAGCTGCTTGCACATGCTGAGTGTATCCATGCCGCTCCAGTAACTTGAGAATTGTAGAAGATGCGAAGATGTCCTCATTGAAGTCTCCCATGATGAGTTTTCTCCCTGGATGCTTCTCAAGTTCAAAGATTACCTGTAATAACTGTTCTCGAAACATGTCAATCTTATAAGAGCTAGGCCTGTACAACACAGCAGCAGTCAGATTTGCATGTGGTATTTCAAAATACAGACATTCCAAATTGCATCTTTCTGGAATTGACACCTGCGCGTCAATGTTTTCTGAACAATACACACCAACTCCACCTCTTTGTTGTTGTTTCAGCGCTGCAAAGGCTGGCTCGGAGTCATCGTAGCAGTTTCCCCTCGGATTGTGTTTGAAGACGTATCCTGGAAGTTGTGGCCCTTCTTCAGTGTCTACATTGAGCCATGTCTCTGTTAAGCAAATACAGTCAGCATTCATGAGGGCTTTATGGGATTGAACATCCTGAATGTGAGCATTCAAACTCTGTACATTATGAAGTGCTACTGTGCACACAGGGTTCATGTTGGATGAAACAGACATTCCAAAGTTAAATTCAGGCAAGCTTTTCATAGCTGAATCTACGTTGTTATCACAATATATGGCAGATTCTTTGAAGTCTTCAATTATCAGCCCATCGACAGTTCTCACGCGACTTAACGCAACATATGCTTGCCCTGGAGCAAAGATCTTCTTGAGTGATACAACAGCCCTTTCAACAGTAAGCCCTTGACATTTATGTACAGTTACTGACCAGGCCAGGCTAATCGGAAATTGCCTTCGTACTCCACCATTATTAGCCACTTGTTCCTCTTGCACTTCCACTATCGTTGAACGTTCAGAAACTCGTTTGGCTTTTGACCTCTGGATTTTTCCTACATTAGGGTCTTCAAACTCCACATGGATAGCTGTAGGGATGTCATCCTCTTTTTGACTTTGAATGATTTCCACGACTGTGCCACATGCTCCGTTGACAAGGCCATCAGACACGTCTATGTTTTTCTTCAACATGACCCTTGCTCCAACACCCAACGAAACACATTTAGGCAAGCAAGAGTTGAAAACTTGCTTGTGAAAGCCAACTTTCCGTTCCATTCTTCCAGTTTTGGGATTTCGGACAAAGTCTTGAGCGCGTATGCTGATTGCGTCTGGGCAGATCTCTTGCAGTCTCCTCACGTTATATTCATCAACTTCCGCATTTGTGGCATACAAATGAATGTCCGTAGATTCCTCACCAGTTTCACGCTGCTTCAATGTGAGAACATCACGGTCGGTGAGAGGCTCGTTCTTTTTACGGACTCTGAGACGATTAAGCATTTCAGCAAATGCTACATTTTCTTGTCTAACGACTTTGGTCAGTTCAGCAACCTCAAAGTTGTTGTCCCACAGGTTAGCTCCATTGTTCTCAGCATAAAGAGACGTTCCTTTCACAGGCTTGAGTTGAAAAAAATCACCCACACAAATCAGGGAAACTTTTGCAAACAAGGAATAATCACCAGTCTGCTTGATTTGGCGCAGTCTACCATGAATGTAGGCAAGAAGACGGTGGTCGACCATGGACACTTCATCAATGATCAAAATTTGCAAGCTGCCCATTTTGGTTCGCAAGGAATTGACTTTCTCATCACCTAGCGGTTGATAGGGCAGTTTGACATTTACACCAATGGAGAATGTATTGTGAATTGTTGCAGCGCCAATGTTATATGCAGCCACTCCTGTGGGTGCTGTTAGAAGCACAGTGAGATCCTCAGGATTTTCAGCAATCTGTGACAACAGCCTGGTAGATTCATAATGTATCGCTTTGATTAAATGGCTTTTCCCCGTTCCTGCTCCACCAGTAATGAATAATCGCAACGGTTCAGGATTTTGTCCAAACAGTTTCTGCAAACACCACTTACGAACAGCATAGAATATAGCAGACTGTTCTTCATTTAATGATCTCAATAAATGCAATGCATCCGGTCTGGGCATTGACACATGATTTGTTTCCAAAGTGCATGTAGTTTGTGGGTTTGCTGTCAGGTCAGGAATGAGTTTGTCATCATCATCACCTTCATCATCTACAACTTTGTCTTTCATCAGATCCAAACAACGAAGACGCTCCCTTTCTGTTTCAGGACATATCTGAGCCCAGGCATCTTCTAAATCAATGTTTTCCTCCAGCAACTGCTTAGCTCTGTCAATCTCATCACTTTCTTTTTCAAATAAAGCTTTGTTGGTATCCACAATCGAATGTACTCTTTGGACATCAACGCCACATTTCACTGCACCATTTTTGTAGAAATCCTCATATGTATCATAGTGGGGTGGTTTCAGGTGACGGTCTTCATAGTAAGGCAGAAACAGTTGCAGCAACGAATGGAAGTACTTTTCTGCGTTTTTTGTGGGAGAAAATCTGGGGTATCTCACAACAGCAGGTTCAGTTCGGGTCCTTCGTTTCACAAAGCCACAGTTGTTGTTGAGCTGTATAATGTCATGTGAATCTCTTTCAGTCGGAACCTGTGACTTTGATAGAACTCTGTATTCTGAACAAAAACTGGCCAGGCATAAATCCTCAAATTGTTCATTCTGGGGTCTGCTTTTATACCTCTCGATCACATTGGTCATCCAAATGCTGCTTTCGTCATTAGACTGTTGGAACTGAGCTTTAGCTTGGATTACATGCAAAGGCAAACTCATCCTAACAGGATTATCACCAACTGGAATAAACTGTACGTCACGAGAGCATTCTTTCAAGTGCATGTGTGTTAATCGATACACCGCCTCTTGGGCTGAAACTTCTCTGTTGTGTAGGTATACACTTCCAAGCTGTTTGAATGCTGCTTTTGCATCCAGATTGCCGTTCATTGACTCGTCTTGGGCACGTTGTAAGAGCAAACCCATTTCTTGTTCTGCTTTTGTGATGTACGACAGTATGTAGACCACAACTGAAAAGGCATCTGTAACATACTGAATATCCATGTTGCCTTGCCAAGCACGGAGTAATTCTTTGTTGTACTGGTTCACCCAAATGTCTCCAGGATTTCGTTTCAGGACAACGCTTTTCTTTTTGGAACATATGTTGTACGCCTTTTCAAACAAACCTTGATCTATTCCAAGAGACTCAAAAAATGCATCAGCTGTATCAAAATTCATGTCAGGCATGGTCAACGCAGTTTTAACATCCTTTATTATTGTACTCGCACTTGTATTGTCATCATTGCCACTCAAGTCCTCACAGTTACCGCCTCTTGTGATGAAAGTACAGCTTGATGGTGGTCGTGGGAAGTTGAACCTGCACACTGTGTTTTTCTTGCGGCAAGTCTTAGAGTGTCTTGTGCTGTGCCTCTGTACGCTGCTCACAACCTCGTAAAGCTCTGCATCCGTTTTTGGTGGAATCTCACAGGTGATGTATGTATCTATGAACTGTGCCACTTCATCATCACTCTCTTTATCAATCTTGGGAGCATTTTCAACCCAAAAAAGACAGTGCACGTGAGGAGAACCACGCTGTTGAAATTCAACACGATAAAAGTAGTCCTTTATTTTGCCTATGGGTTCTGCTGGCGACATGATTACATCACGGAGAAAGCAATGCCATCGGTGATCAAACATTCTTGCTGCTGTCACAGGGTTTCGACGTATGAGTCCACATTTGTCAGACCAGTCAAGATCATCAACAGATGTGTGTTTACCTTCTATTCTTAGAATAGAGTTCAGCATTTCAGGCCATCTCAAATCTGCAGAGCTGAAAGATGCAAAGAACGTGGGTATGGAGAGTTGTCTTATCATGGCAAACAAATCTTTCTGAACTGACATCCAGTATGGAGGTGTGCCACGAATCCCTCGTAAGAACTTGTATCCTTCGTCATTACGCAATATCTTACCCAACGAGTCTGAGTTCAACAACATGTCTGGTGATGCGTCTTTCAGAGAGAAGTTGCCGCCACCTTTGCGTAACGCCACTGATACACCAGATACAACTTGATGCACTTCTGATATGTACTGGGCGTAAAAAATGAAGTCTGTGTTCTGTGCAAAACGGCCATCTGCATTCAGAATGCGTGTATTCAGGTAACGTGACAGAGTTATTTTGGACTCTCTTTCATCATGGAATGTAGGTCCACCAGATGGATACAAAACAGGGAAACATTTTGCCTCGTTCGTTTTATCGGACAGCAACCTCACTGGACTGTTACCTTCTCCTGGTGCCACATTAAGTATATCCTGAAAATTCTGATCAATGATCTCTGAACCCAGATCGACAGGTTGCAATGATGTATCTGACAAAAGCCCATTCTGATCTTTGATATAAGTCACATCTTCCTCTGCTTGCTCTTCAGGAACATTTTCATCATCGCTGTTATCAGGTGTTTCCTGTTTGGTATTTTCCTCATGCTGGTCAGTGCCATTCAGAGAGTTTACCCATTCGTCATTCATAGTCACATCACCGTACCATTTATTGTTTGCCATCAAATACCTCAGTGCATTTCTGACACGATCAGTGTGGACATACATGTACTCGTAATGACCTTTATATGTCAACTTGCGTTTCAATTTCACTCTAATCATCTTGTCATCGCATTCATTTCTTGGGAGTATATTTGTCACATTTGCGTTATTAACAGGAACAGAGACACAAGGACCATGGCAAGCTCTCTGGCGGCCTCGAGGCAAACACAACAGTTTCATGAAGGGAATGTGACGTGCGATGAGATGTTGTTCCAAAGAGTTAAGACATTTAAGTTCTGCCGGAATATCATCCAAATGCATGTTGTTGGTAACACTCTCTTCGGGAAGTTTTCCTCCAAGTATTTTACGATGGCATGTATGGCAAATCCATAATTTGCTTGATGGACTATCAGACAAATGACATTTCTGCGCACATTCAACATCACACACATGTAAATATTGCAATGTTATGCATCTATTAGCCAATGCAGCCACTTCTGCTCTTTTGCTTTCATAGTTCTGTCTTTTACACTCAACCACCTGCTTCCTGAAGAGTATACGATGACAGACTGAACATGTATATTCAGGACCGCGGCTGACCTCTTGACGAAAACGATCAATAGCCACATCAATGTCTCCCTGTTTCTTCTGCCATAAATAATTCTCACGTCTTTTTGTTATTTTATTTACACGGATGTTTTCATTTTCTTGATACCTCCTCTTATTATGCTTTTTAATTTTGTTCTGGAATACAATGTTTTTCTTGTACTTTATATGACTGTAATGACGGACAAGATTCTGGAATGGCCTGTTTGTCTTATATTTGGCTTTGGAGTAATCACGCACAAAAGTCTGAAATTTCTTGTTTGTCTTATATTTGGCTTTGGAGTAATCACGCACAGAAGTCTGAAATGTCTTGTTTCTCTTATATTTGGCTTTGGAGTAATCACGCACATGAGTCTGAAATGTCTTGTTTCTCTTATATTTGGCTTTGGAGTAATCACGCACATATGTCTGAAATGTCTTGTTTGTTTTATATTTCGCTTTGGAGTACTCACGCACATAAGTCTGAAAGGCCATGTTTATCTTATATTTGACACTAGAATACTTGCGCACCATTGCTTGAAAGGAAGCACTTTTCCTATATGCCATTTTAGAGTAGTCACGCAGCATTCTTTGATATCCAGGATCAGACATATACCTTTTTCGAACATATGCACGCCTTCTCTCTCTGTAATCGCTGTCATTGTGATATCTCTGGCGTTCTTTCTTTGCTTTCACATTTTCTGATTCATCGTTCAACTTTCTTTTTCGTTTTGATCTCAAATTGTCATTGATTGCAGGCTGGCATATTCCTGCACAATGTCCTGCATCTTTGTGTTGAACACATGTTACAACCTCATAATGATTGCCAGTGTGATTTAAATAAATGCAATGTTCTCTACATGTCTGTGAGTCTGTAGGTCTGTGGATATTCCATCTCCCATCATTTAAAGTGATTATGGTTGTTTGCAATAAATCGGCGGCGGCAAAAATGTCTATCTCTGTTGCCCATGAACCACAGTAGTAGATTCTTGATTTAGTTAGATAATCCTGTACAGATGTGTATTCATCCCTCAGATATGTTTCAAATTTGGTGTTGTTTCTCTGAAGGTGTTGCACGACAGCCCGTCTTATTTTCAAATGCTTGTCTTCATTGTGACAAATGCTAAAGGCTAGGCTACGGTAAAAACAATTCCCATCCGGTTTTATACTTTTGATCTTACAGGGACATCCCATGTCATCGAGATCAGTTGTTGCCATTAGACCCATATCAAGGTTTTCATTTTGAATACGTAAACATGTGCACAGTGCATCCTGGTCCTGACGAGATAAAGGTTTAAAAGCCTGTTTATGTACACTGGTATCACTTGTGATGACATCATCAGTTGCCTGTAAATTACGCTTTAAAGACTGGTGTGTTTCTACATCAACAAGAATGACATCGCCAGTTGTCTGCAATTTACGCTTTAAAGACTGTTGGTGTGTTTCTACATCAACAAGAATGACATCGTCAGTTGTCTGCAATTTACGCTTTGAAGACGGTTTGTATGCTTCTACATCGACAAGAATGACATCGTCAGTTGAATTGTCATGGAATGGATGAGACTGGTTATCTTGGTTGGTCTCAGGGCTGCCAGTTACAGGCTTCTGTACAGACTTGCGAATTCTGTCTTTGTTGTTCGATGTACGATCTCTGTTCAGATTTACACCAGCCTCATGTACATGCCTGCAAACATTTTGTTTCACATCCTTAGCGGGCACTTGTTTCAAAACATCACTGTAGAGTGGTCGGCTGTTTATATTAGAACAAGCATTTGTGTCCGGTTTTGTGTAGTTTGTGACATTTCCTATAACCTTTAGGGACTTGTATGACCCACTTACAACTTGCTGCCATTGGTACACTTTAGGCCTACCCGTCACATCACTGGTCAGTGGACAGCAGTTCGCAGAGCTTGTTGTGCAGCTGGATGAATCGGTCATCTGGGTGCTTGCTTGAGTTATTACTGTGATTCCAGTTACCTCAAACCGTGGTCTGCTTACACCAAAAGATCGTGCGAAGTCATACACATATGTGAACAGGGACTGCACAGAGTTGAAGTACGCAACACAACTTGCCCTCTCACCTTTCTGGTTGACGTTCTTGTTGGCATGTGAATCAACAAATGCAAACCTTGCTCCTGCATTCACTACAGCACATGTATTCGCACAAATGGTCAACAAACAAGCATCATTGCTGAACAGTGCCCGCTGCAGTGCTACATCAAAAGGCATGGCAACATCAAGTAATGCATCGTCATAGACATCAACCTGAATAAAACCAGTGTAGGATTCAGCAAAGTTTATTGAGAAACCACAATTCCACACTTCATATTGCCTTGGCAATTCAGACACAGCAATGTAGCCTCTTCCATGGTCTCTGATTTTGCCCTGAGCACTCATTGACCTGTACAGAACAGTTCCCTTAATCAAAACATCATCAATATCTCCAGTTTCCCAGCTCCACACGTCCTTCATCTTGGACTTCAAAACAGCAGTCAAACTGATGGCACCACACTGCTTGTTGCGCACATTTCCAAACCGTGAATGGCCTTGATGAAAGGACCCCATCAGCACAGATCTCTCTGGAAAGTCATCAGATTGAGTCAAACAGGAACAATCATTAGTTACAGTTTGTTTATTCACACAGCATGGCACTGAGTTTCCATAAGAGGCATGAGACTTAGAGAGGGGTAGAGAGTCAGAGAGAGTGAGTGGAGAGTTTGGGACAGAGTCTGAGAGAGTCAGAGGAGAGTTTGGGAGAGAGTCTGATCGAGTCAGAGGAGAGTTTGGCATATCATTGGCAGATGTTTTGTTGGCAATCTTTGATGGCAATCTTTGATGGCAGTCTTTGTTTGACATTTTGTTTGGCATTTCATTTGGCATGTTATTTGGCATGTTTTGTGGCACGTCATGTGGCACGTCATGTGGCACGTTATTTGGCATGTTATGTGGCACGTCATGTGGCACGTCATGTGGCATGTTATTTGGCATGTTTTCAGAAAGTGTTTGGGCTTTTTTTATACAAGGACGCCCAACCTTGTCACAGGAGACCAAGTCAACCTGTGTGTCTGCCACCGGGGACCTCTTGCTCGGCACCTGTAACACAGAAAACCCATCATAAGTTACCATGTCCAACATACAATACTTCTTTAACAATTTATTATTAAAGAAACTAATACAGACATACTTTCAGACTAGTAATGTATACATATATATTTAGATCATAAATATTCAGCAACTTCTTAAAGGAGATATCCGACAAGTTCTCATATAGATCTCTTATAGTTTCTCAAGGTCACCGAGTACTGTTGGTACAAAACAAAATCAAAACAATCAGCTTTTTTTAACGGTAAAAACGATAGTTTTCATTTAGTTTTGTACTGACAGTATTTGGTCAACTTGAGAAACATCTAGATCTATGTGAGAACTTGCTGGATTTCTCCTTTAACTTAGACATGCAGCACATCCTTCATTAAAATCAAATATTCAAAATGTAAGTGGCATATTTCAAGCAACATACAAACTACTGTAAATAAGAATTGGGAGAAACATAAAATGTGTTCAACATTACATGTTTCCTATTAAATACACAATAATACATCAGAACAGATAGTAAAGCTCAACTGCCTGACCTCAGTAGACCTCAAGTCAGCCTCTCTCTTCTTGGCCGCCCTGGACCGTTTGCTAGGAGGCGCCATCTGCAAAACACGTCAGAAATCACATAGTTACACTGAAATAATGTCATCAATTCTGATAAACAAGCAATAACAATGTACATATTTACATCATGAAGACTCTAAATTCTCTCTTCTATTCTACTTAATTTAAACCAAATACATTGAAAAGTTCAACTACACAACACAACAAAACATGAGCAAAGCATACTGAAAGCAAAAAACAATGTAATCTTTCCCAGATAAAGAATCAAGCTTAGCATCAGATGTTGAACATGCTTCACAATAAAATCCCACACATTCACATACACAATTACTACTTACATACTGTACTCCGCAAAACACTGTCCAGATGTTCAAACATTTTCAATTGAAAAACAAAGTATCAAACCCCTTGTGAACTATGTCACAAGTGCACAGATTAGGCTGCCCCGCAAGTTGTGCATTAGTACAAGCAGTTTCAGTAGAAGTACTCCCAAGTGTTGCCTCCTCAATATTTCATCTCTAATTTTTATCTATCAAAATGCTAACCTAAAAAACAAACAAAATAAAAAAAAAACATTCAGGTTTGTCCTCCTATTTCACCTCCCTGTTTTGAGAAGATACTGCTGTTCCTAAACAGGAACATTGAATAGTAGTGGCTAGTAACACCATTTATCTTACATCCTTAAACAAAACAGTGCCAAATTGATCATAAATACCATCGATTTGTGCTACAGCATTATCTCCACAACCTACAAGCTTGCTCCTTTGAGTTCATGCACAAGGGTAGGCCACACTGCATTCATCAATGTATACAATTCAAGTTCAGAATGTGCAACTACATGAGCATCTCCGTCGAAAGCCCAGCAACCCACTCCAACCAGCATCCTGGTGTACAAATCAGACTATTAACCTAATATTAAGATTACCTTACAATACAGCATTAATGTTTCCCTCAACACCTCTTAAATCCTCCTTGCTTGCCTTCATATGCATGCCACACCACATTCATCTATAACACGAATGCCACACATCACAACTGAAACCTACTGCAGGAGTCCCTGCAGTGATTCTCATGACTTTCTACTCTGATGCCATAGAAAGTTTTCTGAATAGGCACATATCAGCGTAGTATACTAGTTTGTCTGTCCAGAACTGTAGGCGTGTCAGTGTCATACACAAGGTCAAGCACAACTAATTCCAGATAAACATATTTTGCATATGTATTTTACTAGCATTACAGTTTGTAATCAATGCAGCATAAAAGTTTCTAAATGTCCCTATTAGTTGTACCGTTTAAGTGATTGTATGCAACATAAAAGCCCTTAAAAACGTAACACTTACCTTTACTATAGCTCAAAATGCAATCCAAAATCTGGAACACATTTTATAGATTATGAAAAATACAAACGTAGCATTTCCAATGGCATAGACATATACTTTGAACTTACAAACATGTGAACTAGAAAAATTGTTCAATTGGGGTAAAACTAGCTAATTAGATACCTGAAAGGCATGCAGAATTCTATATTGAATCAGAGGAAAATCTGTATTCTATGCATTCAAAATTTACTGACAGCCTCAACATGCATATATTCATATTAAACACACAAACTACTTATCATACAGTACAAGACAGTATACATTTAATGAAACCGTCAGAAATACTCTTATGCAATTAGGCCACATGCATATAGCCTACAGAAAATAATAATTTAGACCAGGTCGCGTGCAAGAAAGTTGTTTGTCGCCTTTTGCTCAATACGCTAGTGGAGTCTTTTAGCCACAGCCTACTATTCTTAGCTATAAACTTAGCCAACCCACACATTCCCCCCTCGCGTTTGAATGCTTGCTGTCAAACTACACCAATTTAACCAAGGCTACATAATTTGTTCAAGTTTAATTAAATTACTATGTCAATAATTACACATGCTTGCCTTCAAAAACGGCCTTGCTGAGCCGACGTCAACTCATCGGAGTTCGCGATCATAGATATAAAAGCTAGATACCGCATTGGCCGAGGAGTTCTATTAGTGGAATACGTAAACGCGGCGGCCATCTTGGTGGGGGCAAAACGCGTCATAATTGGAACGAACAGCTAGTGTTTCCACAGAGACGGTAAAAGGAAGGTGTTTCACCCTCGCGGCATTTTAACAGCATGGGCTGTGCGGTCGCTGTAAACAAAGTAGCACTCACAAAAAACTTTTCGGAAGTCGCAACAAAGTCTATATTTGCAATTGCAATTAGGCTAATTATTATTTAAATTATGGGAGTAAATAAGCGGCCCTTTCTCAGCCCTGACGAATTCATGCATGTAGGGGAGACGTAGCCTGTATAGCTAATATAATAAGGTAATAATCCCAGGGTAAATGATTAAAATTATGTATTGGGTCCTTCTCACATGGACGATCTACCGTTTCAGTGAGCAAACAGCCTTTGACAGAAACAAGCGGAGCGTTCAAATTCGGCAGAGATACGAGAGAAAGTGCGCATTACAGGCATATGTCACTGTTAGATGTGGTAGCCAATAAAAGCTGCCAGACGCACCTAGCCTGGACTTCGATATGTGCACGAACAAAACATGTCAAACTAGCAACTGATAAAACAGGCAACATCAGTCCATTTTGTAGGCTACAACAGCAGCAATGTCATTATTAGGCTACAGGCGTCGAAGTTAACCGTGGCAAGTTGGCATCTAGCATTATTCAACTTGACTTGACGAACTCCTATGATAGGCAACGTAAATGTCCTATTTACCGTGAATGACGGACTCGCAACATGCACCACTGTTACTGACTGAGGAAGCTAAGTAGGCTAACGACAACTTATGTAAAGTAGGCTATGTATGTAAGTCTCACATCTCGCAAGTGATTTTTTTTTCTCTTTCTCTCTCCCTCTCGCAAAAACAGTATTGCATCTAATGCACTGTTAAGCTGCAGTATAGGTTTTGGCAAGTCAAAGAAACTTTTTTTTAAATTAGTCTTCACCAGCTATTTTTGTGTTCAACACTGTCTTTAAGTTATAGAAACATCAACTCCATGAGTTCACCATAATTAATAACATTTGATAGATTCATTAATGTCATGTCAGCATGTCAATTTCCAGAAAGTTGAACTTGCACACTTTGATTAGTTTTAACTTTAGGACTGTTTTATTAAAAAATATATTATAAAGACTGTTTTATTAAAAAATATATTATAAAGGTTGACGCAGGCCAGTCAAATTCTACTTTTATTGTAAACCATGAAAACAAGTGCAGATTGGAGTTCAGATTAGGCTGTAGTGGAGGCTAAATTCAAATACACACAGTTTATCCACCTCGTTTGAGAAAAGAGATCGTAGGACATTATACTATTACATTCAAATATATAAAATTAAAATTAAAATTAAAATAAAAAAATAAAATAATAATAAAAAAGTTCAACCATGAACAATAACTTCAACCATCATCAAATCATGGAATATGTTCTTGGAACAATTAATTACTAAAAATATTGGAGTTTATAGCCTGGTTATCATCAGCCCACGCTCAATCTTTTGAGATTGAACATTAGTCTGGGGAGGCTGTGCTGTATTTCTACTGCACAAGAGGCGTGATCAATGGTCATAATTCAAATGACTGTACGCTTGGATAGTTCTTCAACCAATCAGACCACGGTCCTGGTGCGTCTGATGGATAAGCCAGGTTGTGATTGGTTCCAGCAAACGTGGAACGGACGCAGGAGAGATAAATGTGCAGGTTTCCAGCCTGCAGGGCGAAATCCAATCAGCGACAAATCGGGCTGGGTTGTTCTCCTCTTGAACTCTGATTGAGAGACCTGAAGTAATGAACAAAGAACAAGCGTGTGACAATTGAATATCTAATACTTTTGCAGGGCAGTTGCATTATTAAAATAATTATTTGAGATAATAAGTAACTTCTCTGGACCTCATTTCCAAGTTAGCTACAGTGATATTTATCAGTGGAGACCGTTTTCAGCACATTTCAACGGTATGTGTCAGCCTGTGCTAGAAAACAGTAGCAGCAGACTGACATTACATAGGTGTCTGTATTGGAGTGTAATTCTCTATTTACTTTTCAGGCAGTACTACTAACCAGAGCAAAGTAAACTAGTCCCTCAAAATGTAATGCGATCATTGAAATGCAAGGCTAGTACAAGCAAACTCTGCAACTACAAGGACTGGATGAAATGAGCTGAAAACGGTCTCCACTGATGAATATCACACTGGCTAACTTGGAAATTAGATCCCATGTCCAAAATTCCAAACTACTCCATTAATGGTCATGTGAACAATAGATAAAATGCTTACTTACATCCCATGTATTTGTAAAAGTGGCATCATCCTCATGGCAGTGGAAAGGAAGGCCACAGAGCGCCACGGCACATCAAATATTTACATCTGAGGATTCCTGCATGTGAAAACATAGTCAAGTGGTCAAGCCGGTAATAATAACTACAAATGTAATTCAATAGGATTACCTTTCTTTAATAGCTAGTACAACTTCTGAAACCAAAGCATTCTTTAATTTGAATACACATTATACAATACATATATTATAACATCATACTTTCTCAGATATGGGTAGCCCAGACTGTCATGGAAAAGGCAGATATAGCATGTATAGACCTAGATAGCCATTACCAAAACGATCAAGATAATTATCTTACTTTAGACTAACTAGCTGAACAACACAGCTGACCAGACCACTACTGTATAATTTCATGGAGTGCTTAAATCTAGCCAACAGTATTTTGGACCATTTCTGAGCTGTGAAATTCTGCTAATGCTTTGAGTATATGAAGTTATTGCAGTATCATCATAACTATTGGTTACATTTCTGAAGTGCAAAAAAGTTTAGGCTACAGCACAAATATTTCCATCTATAGATAAGAATAACACATTTCTAGCAAAGAGCACTAGAGTTATACATTTAAATATTAAAATATAAAAACTATTATTACGGAGGTGAATGCCCCCGGGGGCTTTTGCTCCAGTGCAACTCTGGATCTAGTGACACCCCTGGGTCAGTGTCCCCGTTTTAAGGTTACAAAAAAAGTAAAACGTTACATGTTTTGGACTGGAGGTATTTACTGTTCTGAACTGAAAATATCCAAGGATCCAAGGAATATTGATAGCTTAATCTTAAGAGCATTTACTGACTGAAATGTGCACACACGGTCATAATAAAAGCATGACTGTGGACTAACGGATGAAACATGGCTAGCATGCTGTAAACGATAATGTTGCAGGACATGTGCCCTGTTATCAAGCAGCGCACCGCTTGCACGTCCAAGTCATTATGTTAAACAGTGCCAACGGAGTTAATTATTCCATATTTTTATGTTTCAGAGAGTTAAGGGAGTTAGTCAGTGATCAAGCAAGTGATGGCAGACAGCAGCCATTCTTCTTAGCTGCTAGCTGGTTCTAACAGGATAAGTCACGTAGCCTAGCCAAATATGTTCAAACATTCGGGTTTAAAACAATATGATAAAGGAAGTGCTTTAAGGTCAACATGCACCACTTAATTTCTCTACTTACGTTTAATTGTGGGTTTCTCTTCTCGTTGTCCCGTCTTCTTCCGTGCCCTCTTCTTTTCGTGTCTTATGTGGCGTTCGACCCAAAGCCAGAAAGCCTTCGATATAACATGTTCTGGTTCGACCGTTACTATGCGACGGCGCTTCATTTCCGATTCCGGTCGAACGCTTGCCCCCACCAAGATGGCGCCGCCATTTACGTACGTTCTAGAGCCCAATGAGGGATCTAGCTTTATATATCTATGTTCGCGATATTTTCCCGTTAGCTTCCAGCACTGCTAGGAGTCTACCTTTGATTTTCAATAGCAAGATAACAACGTGAACTTCCATTCCAAACGGAGGTGACTCAAAATCTCAACCAACTTTACAGTAATGTACCACGTTTTCAAACAAACTGGTATTCAAGAAGCAGATGCGAGTTAATTTACGATACAGGTTATTGCTATCCAACAAACACTAGCTTACAGGATGACTGAAGCATCCTCCCAGTAGTAATTGCCCTTGACTGTATTCGACGATATAATAATTGTTACAACGATTTTCATGAGAAAACGGCAAATTCTCAAGACACTGCCTGCTACAACCTGATTAACATGTTTGATATATTAACGTTACCAATTCACATTTACACAACCGCTACCTTTCCTGCCTGCCCTGAAGAGTTTAGCTATCGTTTAGTGTTACACGAACACGTTAACAAATTTAACCAATGTGGCTATCCAGATGCACATCAGCTAAACAGATTTTCATATTTTCGTGACTTTATTATGTAATAAATACCTCAAAACCAAATATACAGACATATCTATTAATTTTTCTAGAGACATTATACACACACGTCTTACCTTGAACCCGCAGTCAGCGAAAAGAAAGATGGAGCGTGGTGATGGGTAAAATATTCGATGTTACTCGTCATAATAAAAGTCCCTAAACTTTTTCAACCGAATTATTGTTTAATTTGCCCTGATATCAAAATATTCAAAAGATACCCACGCTTACCATTCACAAAGTGGATTAAATGCAATTACAAAGAAATGAACATTTCAGTTACCAGCTAAATAAAAGTACCAAAATATATTTGATGTGAGGGTTAGGTTATGTGAATAGAGTAAAGAAAAAAAATACTAGATACCACCTTAACACCATGAAATACAAATAGCTTATCATAATGCAGTATCATTCTCCTACATCTATACATTGAATTATACAACCTTGATTAATTTCTCAGAGCAGTGACCATTAAGCAAAATTGTAAAGAGAAAATGTGTTTTATTTAGCTCATAATTGCTCTCATTAGAAAAAGTTTAAATAGCCTTTCTAAATGCATTCTTTACACAATTACAATTTAAGAGTTCAAAATTGTCCAAATGAACTGAGCCCATACCTCATTTAGGCTACTTTACATAGTGACAATAAGACAAGCTTTACACAGTAATTTATTTACAAATAAATAGTGGACTACCTTGTTTACTACATATTTTTTAAATCCTCCATAAAATATGTGCACAGGATTGTGACCATTCTGAGCACGCAGATGATATGCATCCCTGAAAATTTAATAAAATTAAGGACTTCGGCCTTGGTAGAATTTCGTGGACTTTGATGGAGGCTTGACATTGCCTTGATAACTTTACAATAAACCTTTGGCCAAGGATTCAATGTATATCTTCCGTCACAGTAAAGGCTGTCTTACATTGCACGATTTTGGTCTGTTTTAACAGTCGGCGACTAAATTTCCAATAATATTCATAATTTGAAGGAATCTAGCAGCAGTCTTGTAAATAGTGACCCACAGTCTTTGCAAAATCCTAATCTGAGACTGGCCTGTGACTAGACTGTGACTAAAACACAATGAATTGTCTTTAAAGCCTACCTTACATTGACAGACTTTGCAAAGATTTGGAAAATATTTTTGAAAGACTACAGTCTCAGACCCTCTCACATCTAAAGACAATTCATTGAGTTTTTAGTCACAGTCTAGTCACAGGCCAGTCTCAGATTAGGATTTTGCAAAGACTGTGGGTCACTATTTACAAGACTGCTGCTAGATTCCTTCAAATTATTTCCATCGTGCAATAGGCTACACGTCCTCATTAACAGGAAATCACATGATAGCCTACTCATATCAAAGTATTTTTTTCGCGTTTCTGCAGCATTGTTTGATGTGTGACATCACTAACAGATATAGAGTTGTTCTGTCTCGTAGAATAGCCGACTAATAAATTATAAGAAATGAAATAACAAATAATCATATAGGCTACAGCTGTCGCCTATTTTGCCCCTTCCTGTTTTCGTGTTTGCGAGAGGTTACTATTGGTTTTTAATGTTCACGTCACTATTTGCATGAGCCACGACTGAAAAGACTTCCGATAATATCAAACATGTTTGATATTGTCGTAACGCCAAAACTAGAGAAAGACTGCCTCCGACGGACTTAAAACCGCTAAGATTGGCACCTTACACTAAACGATTTAGATGACGGGAGCGCGCTGCGATTCTAGCACAACTCTCAAGATTTCCACCCGATTTTGGAAATTTAGTCGCCAACTGTTAAAACAGGCCAAAATCGTGCAATGTAAGCCAGCCTTAAGCCTACCTTACACTGACACGATTTGGGAAAGATTCTTGAAAGATTATAGTCTTTTGAGTAAAGCTTGAATGAGGGGCATTAGAAGACTACAATCTTCCAAGAATCTTTCCAAAATCTTATCAGTGTAAGGTAGGCTTTAGATGTGAGAGGGTCTGAGACTGTAGTCTTTCAAAAATCTTTTCCAAATCTTTGCAAAGTCTGTCAATGTAAGGTAGGCTTTAGACGCAGACAAGGAAGTGACTATATATCTCAGCAACCCTTTTATGTATCAAAACCAAACTTGGTACATGAACGCAAGACCACATCGGGAGGACACTCAAGACATTTTGTGACCTATCACATTTAGGGGGCACTGCAATTAAGAAAATTGCATCTTGGCCTGTAGCTGTTGATGTGTATGGAATTAAAACTTCCTACTGGTGCCTGGTTATACTGTGGGAGGTCCTTAGGCTGACCCAGCTCAATTTGTTACATCAACATATTTGATGAATATTTCACAAAACCACTTAAACATTTCCACAGGTTGCAAGATTTGTCCGATCTTAACGAAACTTCACACAGATGATCTTCAGCCCGAGTCTAATATAAGCCTTGCTTTTCAGAATGATATCTTAAACCGTTCACCCGCAACAGCCAATCGAAATTGGTGGCGAAGCCGCCGAACAGGAAATGGGCTTGAATCTTGGCCAATCTTGGGTTGTTTGACATCAACATTCTTGTGACTGCTTAAAGCTATATACCTGACTGAACATCATTGAGTTACCATGGCAACTCTGGCCTTTTGACCCGCCTGCTTGGCCCCCACATTGCTGCTTGCAGCTATATTTGTTCTTATTATTGGGGGCCAAGCAGCGAAGCTGCGAGGAACCCATTGTGATTCTTAGTTTTCTTATTAGGGGCCAAGCAGCGAAGCTGCGAAGGCACCTATTGTGTTTGTTAGTTTTCTTATTATTATTCCTCTGTCATGGGAGTCAATGGCAGCCCATAGAACCGACAGGTGAAAAGTTGTGAAATTTGGCACACTGATTAGGGACAGTCCCATGATTCATGTCACCAAATTTCATGTCGGCACCTCGAACCCTCTAGCGCCACCAACAGGTCAAAGTTGGACGTGCGTTCACGCACGTAACTTTTGAACCCTTGGGCCAATTTTCAAAAACCAGGTATCTTTGGAATCCTTGGACCAGCCCGAGTTAAACGCACCCTGTGACGTCATTTTCCGCCATGATGGATTTCCCGCCATTTTGGATTTTGTCAAAAACACTCAAAATGTATCAGGGGTCACAAATTTTGTCCGACCGACACCAAACTTTACATGGAGCATCCTCAGATGATGCCTTACCAACGCATTGCTTTTTGTCTTCGGAAGTATTACCGTTCGCCCAAAACAGCGAATCGAAATTCGCGGCGAGGCCGCCAAACAGGAAGTGGGCTCATATTTCAGCAACCCTTTCACGCATCAAAACTAAACTTAGTACGTGGACTCATAACCCCATCTGGAGGACCCTCAAGAAATTTGGTGACCTTTGACCTCTAGGGGGCGCTGTTATTCAAAAACAGGCTTTTTGGCCTATAACTGCTGTTGTGCTTAGAATTACAATGTACTAGTGATGTCTAGTAATACTTTGGAAGATACTTATGTTGACAGATGACAACTTGTGACATCAACGTAATTGATTCGGCCGCCATATTGGATTTAATCAAAAACACTAACAAATTTCCCTAGGTCACAAATTTCAACTGATCCTCACCAAAATTGGCACAGACCATCTTCAGACCATGCCTTGTTAGTGTTCTGATTTCTGTAACAATTGACAGAAGCGTTTGCCCGTCGCAGCCAATCGAAATTCGCGGCGAAGCCGGCAAACAGGAAGTGAGCCCATATCTTAGCAGCCTTTGCATCTATCAACACCAAACTTAGTATATGGGCTTGTGACCTAATCGGGATGACACCCAATACATTTGGTGACCTTTGACCTCTAGGGTGTGAAGCCGCCAAACAGGAAGTGAGCTCATATCTCAGCAACCTTTGAATCTATCAAAACCAAACTTAGTGCATGGGCTCGTGACCAGATCGCGAGGACTCTCAAGAAAATTGGTGACCTTTGACCTTTAGGATAGCTTCAATTAGCAAAAATGCAAGTTCGCTTGTAACTTTTGACGTGTTAGACATGAAACTTGTTCTGACTGCTTACGGCCATATGTCTCATTGCGGCATTGAGCCAACAGTGTCAAGTTGCCGTAGTTACTCCGGCCTACTGCTTGGCCCCCTCATTGCTGCTTGCAGCTATATTTGGGGGCCAAGCAGCGAAGCTGCGAAGGCACCCATTGTGTTTCTATGTTTTCTTATTATTATTATTATAAACTATTATACCTCTGCCATTGGAGTCAATGGCAGCCCATAGAACCAACTGGTGAAAAGTTGTGAAATTTGGCACACTGATTAGGGATAGTCTGTTGATTCATGTGACCAAGTTTCATGTCGGCAACTCAAGCCCTCTAGCGCCACCAACAGGTCAAATTTGGATGTGCGTTCACGCACGTAACTTTTGAACCCTTGGGCCAATTTTCAAAAACCAGGTATCTTTGTAATCCTTGGACCAGCCCGAGTTCAATGCACCCTGTGACGTCATTTTCCGCCATGATGGATTTTCCGCCATTTTGGATTTTATCAAAAACACTTAAAATGTATTGGAGGTCACAATTTTTCTCTGATTTTCACCAAATTTTACACAGAGCATCTTCAGACAAAGACTAATTCAGCTCGTGCTTTTCGTCTTCGGAACTTTTACCTTTCGACCATAACAGCCAATCGAAATTCGCAACGAAGCCGCCAAACAGGAAGTGGGCTCATATTTCAGCAACCCTTGCACGCATCA